>NW_007726632.1:408869-418331 GCF_000696425.1 Galeopterus variegatus | reverse complement strand
GGAGACACGAAAGTAGAAGAGGAAATAGGACTTCTGAGCTGCAATTCTGCTAACGGGTTCCAAACCCACCAGATTCTCTCATAAAAAGTTCATTATGGGGCCAGCCCGGTGGCGCACTGGAGAGTGCGCCGCTTGGGAGTGCGGCGGCACTCCCGCCGAGGGTTCGGATCCCATGTGGAGACCGGTTCCCGCTCACTGGCTGAGCGAGGGGCGGGCGCAGCACCGAGGGTTGCGATCCCGTTGCCGGTCCCCGGTGCAGGCACGACACCAAGGGTTGCGATCCCGTTACCGGTCAGTAAAAAAAGACAAAAAAAAGGGAAAAAAAAAAAAAAAGAGCTTGAATGGCTGAATCCTAACCCTGGTCCAAGCTCTTTTCTGACTCCTTTCTTAAAGATGAAGGAAAGGTCTGGAACTTGTCCGAATCATGTCCAATATCTCTGCCTCTTTCCCTGTCTTTGATTTGTGAAAACTCTGCTATCCGATGTTGTTGCTTTCTTTTCCTTTCCTCTGTTATGATTGCTTTTTGTTTTTTTTATCAAAACTAGCAATGATTTTTTTCTGCCAATTTGTGATAATATTGCCAGCCCTTTAATTGGCCCTCTTGTTCTGTTTTATCATTTCAGCCATAATGAACCTTTTTTTTTTTTTCCTTTTTGTCTTTTTTTACTGACCGGTAACAGGATCGCAACCCTCGGTGTCGCGCCCATACCGGGGACCGGCAACGGGATCACAACCCTCGGTGTTGTGCCCGCACCGCGCTCAGCCAGTGAGCGGGAACCGGTCTCCACATGGGATCCGAACCCTCGGCGGGAGTGCCGCCGCACTCCCAAGCGGCGCACTCTCCAGTGCGCCACCGGGCTGGCCCCATAATGAACTTTTTATGAGAGAATCTGGTGGGTTTGGAACCCGTTAGCAGAATTGCAGCTCAGAAGTCCTATTTCCTCTTCTACTTTCGTGTCTCCCCTTCTTATCCCTAACCTCCAACTCATAAAAAGCCATCCCTGGAGTAGGGATCACTCAGTGTAGAGAGAAAATCATAATCAGGAGTGTGCACCGTTCGATGAAGTTTGCATTTTACTGGGAGGAAATATCGATGAGACCGAGGCTGAAGTGACCGGCTGAGAGTCTGCAGGTTGCTTTCAGGGCTGGCGGTGGGTGAGGGAGGAGAATGGGTGTCAATAGTTGACCTTTACACCAAACGACAAGCAGTGCCCAAGGTAGTCCAGCTTGGGCCTCTGCTGGGGAGTAAGGGGGATGTGTCCTTAGAAAACCAGCCTCATAGCCAGTCTTTGCATCGTGATTGCATCATGAGTAGGTTTCTTCCCACAAGCCCAACTGCAGACTGAGACCCAGGCTTAAAGAAAAAGAAGGCCCCTGCCCAGCTGGAGGGGTAGGAAGTGTAACCCTGATGTTTTGTGGTGTGTTTGAAAATGTTCTGAACCATGATATTATTTGTGTGTGTGTTTTGAGAACAGCACAATAAGGAGGTAGACTGTCCATGTATATGATTACAAAAGCTATCGCGTACACTTCATGTATATTAACTCATTAAACCTTCATGACAAACTTATGAGGGAGGTGCTGTTATTATCTTCGTTTTACAAATGGGAAACAGAGTGGGAGATAACTTGCCTGAGGTCACACAGCTAGACAGCAGCACAGCCAGGATCTGAGCCCAGGCAGCCGGCTCTGGCATCTGTTCTCTTAATCGCTCCGCTATCCACCCGATGAGAGACTTCACATTCCACAAATCTATACACACAAGCATCCCATGTGGTCCTTAGTATTCCCATAGGACAAGCAGCCAGGGCAGATTTCCCATATTTTACAAATGCAGAAATACAGGCTCAGAGAGGTCATCTGATTTGCCCAAAGTCACACAGAATAGCAGCAGAGAGACTCAGAGCACACAGGCAGGGGAGATTTAAAGTGCCATTTCTTTGAAAGCTTTGTGAGGACACTTTTTCTGTTGTACCTCTCAGCCCTCTATACTGGCCTATCTTCAGTGCACACAGAAGAAAAGAGTGCTTGGCTGGGTGTCTCATGGAGGACTGGGGATCCTGGATCTGCAGTGGGTATCTGGGGTGGGGTAACATGCAGGGACACTACCTGGGCAAATATCCCATCAATATCCAGAGAGGGTTTGGCACCGGGGCTGCATGGCACAAAGCATGAAGACATGCCTTTTGAGGGCCCCCTCTGCTAAGAGGATCATGGCAGTTCCATCGGGTCCATCAGCAATATCTCTCCCTAGAGCCTCCTTACCTTGTCATAGAATGGAGGTACAGCTTCAGCTCCCCCCTCCAAAGAACCCAAAACTTCCCACCTCCAGTAGTGACCACACCCAGTGTCAACCTAGCAGCCCCCAGTCTGAAGACAGGTGTGGCTGGAAATACTTAGGAACGAGCACCAGCTGTGGCCCAAGTACTGTCCACAGCACGTGCCTAGCACTTACCTGGGTGTGAGTCAGGAGTTGAGGGGACAGAACAAGCATCCACATGCAAACATGTTTAGATACTATACAGAGAATCTAGATGAGTAGTGGCAAAGTAAATTGCTTTGGATATAAGTGCTGCTCTTGCTTCCTTCAGTGGAAAATGTATTTAAGGCTTGCAAAGTGGGGAGATTGAGGGAGACTCGAGGAACAGTGGGAATTTGAGTGAAAGAAGCAGAATACATGCTTCTAATTGAATCCACTTCTTGGCACAATCTTCCCAGGCCAGCCCTAACCTGCACGTGTGCGTAGAAATAAGGAGATAAATAAATGGAAACGCCGAGTTCCAGGGCCGCCTAAAAGGTTGGGGAATGAATCGATGTTCTCCCCAGGCGGCTGTCCAGAATGAAGTGTAATAGTTAATAAGGGCTGATTGTGCACACACAGAGCTGGGGCCAGCAAACAGAGCAAGCCAAGGCCCAGGAGGCCCGTCCTTTTCCTGAGCCGCCCCCCACCCCCACCCCGGTGTGATCACAAGCTGATTAAATCAGACTTCTAGGCAGCGGATCCAATTAGAGGGGGTGCGGGAGGCTAGGACGTTACTAATGACTGCACAGAACGCGAGTAATCCTTAATATTTCTGATTTGCTTCCCCAGGCACAGGAAATTTGATGGGGGACAGAGGAAGGGGAGGATGAGGATAGGGGACAGACTCTGGAGGGAAGTAGAACATTGGACCATTGGCACTTGGAATGAGCCATTGTGGAAAGCACTCTCTCAAGCAGGAGGGGAAAACAAACGGAGGAGACAGGCCTGCCCTTGGGGAGCTGACTGTCTTCTGGCTGGAGAAGTCCACCCAGGAGCTGGCTTAGGAAGGTGCTTAACATACACAGAAACACCAGCACAGATCTGAAGAAAGCAGAGGATAATTCAGAAATCATTGATATTTGGCTTTGGAACATATTGATTTTCCTCCCAGAAGATTTACCTCCCTAATTCTGCTTGGCTTAAGCAAGTAACAAAAATGTGTTTGTCTTTCTTGATCACTGGCAGCAAGGGGTGAGGGGGCTCAGAATCATGCTGGCTGGCTGGAGGAAGGTACTTTGGGTTCACAACTTGTCCACCAAAAGCCACAAAAACAGACAATGAAAACAGATTGCCTGCAGAGATGGCCAAGCACAGGGGCTCCCAGATGTTGCAGAGGCTAGATCCAGGCATGTGGTCTGGGGAGGCTTCCTGGAGGAGTTTCCACTTGACTTTCAAACAAGTGCAGAAACTTACCACCCACCCAAATGTTTTTCTCCTTCACTTCCTATCAACAGATATAGGTAAATCAAATGGCATTTGTCTCTACCTGGCATAAAAGGCCACCCATCCTGCATGGACAATTGTTAAGTTTGTTTTATCACACCTCACATCTTTGATTCAGTTCCACAAGTACGCCAGGCCCATAGTGACACCCAGCTTAAGAGCTACAGGAGAGCCCAGACAGAACCTGGAGTGGTAAAGACGTGTACTGGATAAGAAAATGTGACACCTTTGACACACAGCAGAGCATGCACGTGTGTGTCTGCACGAGTGTCCACTCACGGCAGCTCCCTGGATGCCATGTGCTTGTTCTGAAGTTGCTGTCTTTGCTTCTCCAGAAACTGTTTCAGGTACATGTGCTCCTGTTGAATTCCCTGAGTGATGGCAAATTCTTATCCTTTGAGCATCGTCCCTTCCGACTCTGCCAGAAGAAGGGCATTGATATATAGAGCCATAGGCGTCTCCGGAATCTCTGTTCATGGCAAAGCCATGTGTTTGGGGTAAGAGGAAAATGGCCACTTGGAAATCTAGTGAGTTCCCCTGGGGAAAAAGCCGCTAGCAGAGCACCAGTGACATCACTACCACACCCCAAATTATGCAACAGGGATGCCTGCCCCTCTCTTAGGGTTCTGGGCTGGGAGGCAGAGGCCTGGAGATAATCTCCTCTTGGACACTAACCCGCTGGTTCCCTGGACAAATTCAACCTTCCTGAGCCCTGGTTTCCTCCTGTCCAAAATGAGGGGGTCAGCCTGGATGAGGCCCAAAGTTTCCTTTGACTCTAAAGACCTGCAACACTGTGAAGTACCACCCCCCTGTCACACACACAACATCGTAATACTGTGGTCACGGAGCTTCTATTTTTATTTTCTTCCATGTTCCAGAATCTGAGCATCACTTTTGACTGACTGCAGGCGTAATAGAATTTGTACTTTTTCAAAATTTAATTACTAGCAGTAAATGATCAATCAATCCATTGATTAACTACGTATTGATTCCCCCTGACATGGCTCTGAGACAGTTAGGCTACATTTGGAACACAATCCTTTGGTAATTGGCTTATCCTGCCGGGCACACAGCCTCTGTTAAAAGGCATTTGGGTCTTGGTAAATGGCTTTTTATCTAAGTATTTATTTCTCAGATCCCAGGACTGCTGTTGGGAGACATTTTATGTGTGCGCTGGGTTTAGCAGGTAAGCCCTGAGATGTAAACACAGACTCCGTGTGGCCGCTGAAATACAGGCAGAAGATTCAGGCCCTTTAACTGAGGGTGCCAGGATAAGTCACTTCACCTCAGTGGGCCTCTACAAAAGAGGGGCTGGGACTCCATGATCTCTAAGGGCTCCAATTCCTTAATTCTGATTCTAACTCTCCATTTCACAAACAGTCTAGCTTAAAGAGACAGGAAATTTGCATATCAAACACTACTGCAGGCGCAGATGCCCAGCTGTGTCCCTCTGGGGAAGATATGGATGGGGGTTGGGGCTTTGAAGTGTTAACGTTAAGTGCATCCTTATGCCAGGCACAGGCCAGAGGGAATTCAGAGGTATCTGAATGTGTACCTCTCTCAAGATGCAGCCAGCTCTCAGTTATCCACGAGGGGGAGAGTGTGGAGAAAGGAATTCTGATCTGACTTGCTCTGCCCTTCAGGCCCTCCGTGCACCTTTCCTTCTGTCAAGTTATTGCGTGCCCAGAAAGAAAAATTCATGTCACTGTCAACATCAGCAGGACGACACCAGAGGATAGGTCTGCTCCATCCTTCCCTATGCTCTGCCTGAACACTTCATGGATTCTAAAGTCAAGAAGAAAGGAGCTTTGGAGTATCAGTGGATTTGGAATATCAGTTTGGGGCATAAAGTAACTGGACATACAGTAGAAGTAGGAATAAAATACCCAAACCCAAAGGCACAGACCTTTTGTTCTATCCTGGGGAGCAGGCAAAAGCCTCAACGTGGAGTTGCCTCCTCATAGTCACAGTGACCTCTGACCATAGCCTTGGTCGACCCTTCCTGTGCCCTCCACACGGCAGCCAGAAACTCCTTGTGCAGTTCCAATCTGAGTCTGCCATTCCCTTGTTTGAAAATCTTCAGAGTCCCCACACTGCAGAATCATGACATACCAGGCCTGTCTGGAGCCAGCCAAACTTGCCACTAGCCTCCTGCCCACCTGCCTTTCTGCCCTGCACATAGTAGGTATTTAGTATTTACTGGAGTAAATAAATCTATGAAAGAGAGGGTTTGGTTCTGAATGGAGGAGCAGTTGAAGTACATGCAGCATACTTAAAATTAGGAGGAAGTGACAAGCGTCAGAACTGCTCTTAGTTTCTTTTCTTTCCTTCCTGAAAGACAGGCAAATATCCCTGAAGACTTAGGAGCCAGAAAGGTTCCTTTTTTGTGTGTGTGTGTGACCGGTAAGGGGATCGTAACCCTTGGCTTGGTGTTGCCCGCACCACGCTCAGCCAGTGAGCACACCGGCCATCCCTATATGGGATCCGAACCCGCGGCCTCGGCGCTCCCAGATCCGCTGCGCTCCCAGCCCGCACTCTCCCAAGTGAGACACATGGTCGGCCCGGTTCCTTCTTTTAAAGAGGATCTAGCATCACAGGCTAGGCCAGGCCATCAGCCTGAGCCCGATGTTCTGTGGGACCCTGAGCATTGATGGTCTAGTCCTTGCCACTCTCTGATCTCATCTTGTGCCACAGTCCCCCCGGCTCATCATGACATAGCTACACCAATCTCTTAATTTCTCAAACATACCAGGATCTTTCATCTGCTGCTACCCCAGGAACTTTGCATGTGTTCCCTTGACCTGGAAAGCCCTTCCCCCATGCTTCACATGTAGCTCTATGTCATCCTTCAGGTTCCAGTGTAAATGTCATTTCTCTCAGTGAATGTCTCCTTCCTGGCCTATCTAAAGTAGCCCTATTCATTATTGTCCATCTTACTCCCTTCCTGGTTTCCACCCTAACACTCCCACCTTTTCGTTGTTTTTAAGCTGATTTCCCAGACCAAGCTATCAGCCCCATTAGCACTAAGACCATGTTTGTCTTGTTCGCTGTATATCTCCAGGACCTAGAACAGTGCTTGGCTCTAAAAATATTCATTACATAGTTGTTGAATGAATGAACGATGCAACATGGAAGGCTTGGACTAGTGGAAGTCTTGCCGCCATCTCTCACCATTCGCCCAGCTCGGGCAGATAGGGACCTTAAAGGTCTCCCAGGGCAAGATGCACAGTTGGCAACATGAGGCAGAGCTTTCTCAGAGCTGCCCAAGGGCCGTCCGTTGTCCCATCTGCCTACCCTGGTGCCTGCCTGTGCCAGGGCTTCCAGGCCCATTGAAGCTGCCCTTCAATGGAGGACTTGTCTTTGATGGCTGCACTCCCAGCAGGAAGCCCTTTGGCTTTCTCCTTTTATGGGGAATTTTTGCTGCTGGATTGACTGTAATTGTTAGATTTGCATTTGGTACACCTGCAGCAAGAGGCCCTGGGGGCACCTAGGCCTTTGGAAATCAATAGGAATAAACAAACAAATATATTCATAGGAGGGGGATCTGGAGAGGACGTTTGGCTGGAAAGGAAGGGAGAAAACAAATCCAAGTGCCAGGCTCACCAGTCTGCAGTAAAAGACCCGTTCCCCCTCCCCCTCTGCCACCCCCCACCAGACCGACTTCAAGCTCAGTGCCAAGTACCCGCCTTCTATCACTACAGTGAAACCGAGACTGTAATTTCGGTGCTAGCCTGAATGGGTTCATTTCTTTTTATTAATTCCAGCATCGGGGTTTTAGGCAAGTTGGCTATTGTTCGAACCTCACTCCTCTCCTCTCACTCCCCACGCTTTGAAGTGGCAGGAACAGCTGGAAGGAAATGGCATTGAGCAGCAGAAGGGGCTGGTGTGAGACCAGGTTGTTCTGTAGCCAGATGGAAGCCAGGGCCGGGGTGGTGGAGGGAGGCCAGGGGAGGGTGAGCCCTCTCTGCCTGGAACCTGGTGCTGTTGAGAGACTGGCACAGGTGCCTTCCTGGGCTCACCTGCCGGTGTCCTGCAATTAGAAAGGTACCTGGCCAGCCTCCCAGTAACCCACTGGGCTATAGTATAATGAGGCAAAAAACAACCAATGGGCACACCGTGCTCTACAACTTACAAGGTGCCTTTACACATCCTCACACACAAGCCAGTTTTTGCTGAGACCTTGCACCAGACTTCTGAGACACCCAGCTGCTGGCTGAGGGCTGCTCTGGAATGAGTTGGTCCTGTGGCATCTGCAGACTGCAAAGCACCCTGCAGAGAGATGGGAGGTATGACATCACCGCTGAGGTCAGATATCACGGGGCCTTAGCCAACCCCTCTGGGCCCCAGTTTCCTCATCTGGGTTGTAAGCTCCCAGGAGGACAGGAACCATATCCATTTTATTCATCACTGCATTCCTGCTGCCTTACCTGGCATGTAGTGGACATTTTTAAATATTTTTAAAGGAATGAATAAATGAAAAACAAAACAAAGAAAATGGGGATAATAATATCCACCTCCTAGGGTTGTAGGAACAGATGAGATCATATGTATAAAACCGTTAGCTCATAATAAACACTAATGGTATTTACTTGTTATGTTCTCAGAGTGGTCACCTTACTTGCTCCAATGTCAGACACCTGGTAAGCAGCAGATCTTCTGGCACTAGACCCCATATCCCTCCCTTCTTCTCCAGTGATGGAATTATGAAAACGAGTAGGACTTCAATGTGTTTGGATACAGGGTGGCTCCTGGGATAGGAAGAAGCTCTGGATAACAAATACGTGGTAAGGCTGCTGCCAAGCCTTGAGCCACCTTTTCCTGGGTGTTCTAATCAGTGCTGCAGGTTAGATTTTGTGTCAGGGCAGGAGGTAGCTTCTGAAGGCTCCCAGAGCAGAAGAGGAAGCCAGGCTGACAGCCAAGTGGGAAACTGAGCTCTTGATGCAAAAAGGAAGAGAGAGTTGAGAATAAGTGGGGAGGGGGGATAACTACCTGGAACCAACCTTGTTATCTGGGCTGGCTCTTCAGTGTGCATGGAGGTGAGGCCCCTAGTGAATCCGGCCCATTAGAAGGCCAGGGCCTGGGCAGACACTGGACAGACGCATTACACATGTTGACTTTGTTGGAAAGGCAGGCTCCTGGTCCTGCCCTGCTCTTGCCAGCCATTTCCTCTGGGAAATGGGGTGTTGTTCCTTGGACCCCCCACTGTCCAGATTCCTGCCCTAGATGAACCAACCACCCAGACCAGGCCATTACCACCTGCTGACTGCCCACCTTACAGCCCCACCCCTGAAAATACATGATGGTGAAGACATTGATAGTGACAATAATTATGGTCATAAGGAGTACATACCATGTGCTAGGCACCATGCTCGGCACTCCACACCACTGCATTTAATCCTGCCAACCACCCCGGGAGAGACAGAGGTATGCTTATCTCTGTTTTGCCAAAGAGGAGATTAGGGCTTACAGCCCCCCGTGGTAGCCACATCTTCTAAAACCACACCTGAATTTGCCACTTGCCTTTGGACAATGTACTGCTGCAGGGGCCAGCCCTTCAGAGGGGTCTTTTGCCCACATCTTAGGTCTCACACTCCCCACTACCTGAGGTTGAGGAGGTCTCTGTAGACCTGGGGGGGTGTCACAGGCTCAGTGGGGTAGGGATAGGAGCTGGGAGTTGGGGTAGGGACCAGAGAGATGGGCTGGGGGGGGGGGGGGGT
>NW_007726632.1:405167-408623 GCF_000696425.1 Galeopterus variegatus | reverse complement strand
GGGGGGGGGGGGGGGGGGAGGGGCCAGGGGAGAGGGGTGGGGGGGGGGGGTGTCTCAGGGAGGCCCAGCAGCAGCGATAGACAGGTAACGGGGTGAGCAGCGGCCACATTGTCATTGGGGGCATCTGGCAGCAGCTGAGGGGCCAGAACAGAAAACAGAGACAGAAGGTCAATCCAGGATAAAACAAAGCCACAGTCCTGAAGTCCTAGGGGATACTTTGTTACAATGTGGGGATCCAGGAGTTAGAGGTGGGGGATTAATACTGATTATGCACCTTCTAATATTCACTATGGAAAATGCTAGCCACTGTGCTGGTTCTTTACATTCGTGATCTTGTTTGATTCCCCAACACACTTTGCCATGAGTATTAACACTCCCAATTTACAGAAGAGGAAATTGAGGCTCCAAAAGGCTAGCATAAGTTCCCATGGTTAGGAAGTGCCAGAGGCTGGACTTGACCTAAGGTCCACACCCCTCCCACCACACCACTCTGCTTCTGGGGCCAAGGGCTAAGGATAAGCCAACTACATGCAGGGTTGTGGGTACCAAAATATTTTAAATGTTCCTTTCCTGTGGATCAGAAAGGCTGAAACTTCAGGGCAGGTTGTGTTACCTTTTATGGGGACTTGGGGGTGGGGGAAGGTGGGGCCAGCAAGGAGCCACTCAGGGTGTACAGTGGTCTCACCGCAGTGACAGAGGAGGACTAACTGCTGACCAATTGACCAAAAGTCCTTGCTTAGTCCTCACACACGGTGGTCAACAAACAGAGTCCTGGCCACATGCTGTGGACCTGGTGTGGCTACTGCATGTGTCTTTGTAAAAGTCACTAACTTTCCAGATCCATGGGTTCCTCATCTGTGAAATGCAGATTTTGGGCTGACTACAGATCCCTGTTTGTTTGCTTCTCTAACTTTCGAGCAATCTGGACATCAGCAGTATCTTTGGGTTGTGTGGCGCTGCCTCACGCCAGGGTATCCCTCAGTCCTGGGCAGGGATGGAGGCGGTTGGGATTGAGGGCTCTGGTACCACACTGCCTGGGTTTGAATGCTGGTTCCACACATGCTGGCTGTGTGACGGGGGCAAGTTACTAATCCTCATCTGTAAAATAAAAACAGTGACTGTACCTACCTGCAGAGGTAGATTTCCCAGGAAGCTAGTGCAGTGTAAGCCGTATTTCATTGTGTATATATATATCACATTTTCTTTATCCAACCATCCATTGATGGACATTTAAGTTGGTTCCAAGTCCTGGCTATTGTGAATAGAGCTGCAATAAACATGGGAGTGCAAGTATCCCTTCGACATGTTGATTTCCTTTCCTTTGGTTATATACACAGTAATGGGATTGCTGGATCATGTGGTAGCGCTATCTGTAGTTTTTTTTTTTTTTTTTTTTTTTGTCCTTTTTGAGACCGGCCGTGCCGCGCTCAGCCAGTGAGCGCTGTGAGCACACCGGTCATCCCTATATAGGATCCGAACCCGCGGCGGGAGCACTGCTGCACTCCCAGCACCGCACTCTCCCGAGTGCGCCACGGGCTCGGCCCGAGACCCTTTTTTTTTTTTTAAATAGATTGCCAAAATCATGTATGCTTCAGACCCCAAAACCTGGACCCACTCCTGCCTACTTAAGTTATGAGCACATCCAGCTCTTAGACCAGTGACTTGCTTATCCTCACACCTGGGAGGTGTTAGCTGTGGCGTTTGTTGCTGTCCTTGTTATTCCAACGAGGTGCCCCCATTTTACAGAGGAGAAACCAAGTCTTAGAAGGGTGACTTGACTTGTCCATAACTGCACAGCCAGTAAGAGCCAACTCCTAGTCTCCTTTGGGACACAAGGGAAAAAATTGAACTGGTCCTTGGCTTCTAGGGGCTTACTCTCCATCCGGTTAGGGTGGCCGTACCAACATGAACGAGGCATCAGTGGCTGTGCAATGCTAGAGGTGATTACATGCCAACCTGAGGGCTGTGGGCACAGGAGGTGTCCGTGAAGACCTGGCACGGGAAATAGGACTTTAGCTTGGACTGGCAACAGACAAGCATTGCAAGTGAGAGAAACGATAAGGAAAAGCAGAAGGGGGCTGGGCCTGGGGGTTTAGGTTGGGAGCAAACCGCAGCGGTGGTAAATAGACACGGCCTGAAGGCATCGAGCAGACCTGCAGCCAGGAAGGGACAGGGAGCTGCTTGTTCAGCGAAGGGATGAACAGAGACACTGAACTCCAGTGTCGTGGGTACGGGGGCTTATTCTTTCAGAGAGAGCTAGAGGCCTTTGAGAACGTTGGGTCTCCCTCACTGCACTAGGTGTCCTAAAATGCCCTGAGCTACCTTTATGGAATATCCATTAGGGGCAAGGCACTGTGCTAGGTCCTTTTTTATTTTTATTTTTTTAATTGTGGTGAAGTTCACATAAAGTGCTAGGTACTTTTTATACATGAACTTAACACGACAAAACAGTGATGCAAGGTAGGAATTGTTATCCCTATTTTTGCAGAAAGGGAAACTGAGCCTCATAGAGATTATGTGACTTGCCCTAGGTCACCAAGCAGGGAGATGTCAGAGGGGCACTGGAAGGCAGATCTGTGTGAACCCGTACTGTGTACCCTTTCTAAGCCACTGCAGTTCTTAAATGTACTTATTTATATAAGTTGTTGAATAGATAAGAAAATCTGCTCAGAAAGCCTGTCCACCAGCCAGTGCTTCTTAGAGTATCGTTGTTATAGATTTGGCTACTGACCTACCTCAGTCCTTCATGGGCTAGGCCTCTGCTTCTCTGCAAACCTGGCTAAACCCTTAGCTGTTTGCTTAGAGAGCCCACCATTCCTCCCTGAAGCCTGAGTCTTGATCCCCTCCCCCCAGTCCCCTCCCTGCATCCTGGAGCTGCACTGTCTCTATTGCCAAGCCTTCCCCTCCTCCTGGCTGCTGCGAGCCACAGCATTTTTCGGGGTGCACTGTTGTGTATCAAATGTTTGGTGTTCGCGCTGAGTGATACAGAACTGCAGCCAGCCTTGCTGTACTTGTTACAGCTCAGTGGAAACACCGGTGCTCTTTGGAAGAGCAGGGGAGGAATAAATGTTTCAGTCACGCTATAAATAATGTAGCGGGGAAAGATGTTGTGTAAGTGGTGCTCTGGGTTTTGCCAGGAGGTATGTTTTCCTTCTTTCTTTCTTTTTTTTTTTTAAATTCTACCTTCCTCCCCCAGCCCCCCTTTATTCAGTCCAATACAGAATGCCTCCCACCAGGGATCAGAGGAAAATAGCTCTGCTCCAAGGGAAGAAGAAGATTAAACTGTTGAAACTAAACAAGTCAATCCCTGTAGGGAAAGGGCAGGGAGGAGGGGAAAGTCTGGCCTGGCTGGGCAGTTGGCAGTGATTTGGGCACTGGAAGAGAGAAAGCCTTCTGGAAGAGGCTGGTTTCTTTCATTCATTCTGATGGGGGGGGGGGGGCTGGAAGCACGGGGGG
>NW_007726632.1:350280-405020 GCF_000696425.1 Galeopterus variegatus | reverse complement strand
GTTGGCAGTGATTTGGGCACTGGAAGAGAGAAAGCCTTCTGGAAGAGGCTGGTTTCTTTCATTCATTCTGATGGGGGGGGGGGGGGGGGGAGCTGGAAGCACGGTGGGAAGGGAGGGCTGTTTGGGAAAGGTGGGTTGGGATGGATCTAGCCCTTCAACTTTCTCAGCCCAGCAGGTGGAAGAGCTCCCAGAAGGTGGCTGATTGGGGTCAGCAAACAGGACTGGGGCCATGGATGGGGATGGCCCCAAGGTGTAGGGTCCTGGGAGCCAGGCTGGGAAACCCAAGGCAGTGGATCCAGGTAGAGGTGGGGGCCAAAGACTGAACCCAGGTAGGAGGGCCAGGTACAAGATTGGGAGCATCATGGGTGGTGGGCAAGCTCTTAAGACTGAGCAAGGATATCGGAGGCCAGCTGTTCAGTGGCATGAAATCTCATGATCATGAATGACTCTTATGCTAAAAGACTTCTTAGTCTCCTTCCTGCTGTTCTGGGCCTCAGTGTTTCCTGGGGGTTAGCCAGACTGAGACAGAGGCCTTGCCCATCTCTGGGGCAAGTGGATGCAGTGAGTCAAAGCAATGGCACCTCCAGGGCTTACATCAGGGAAGAGAGGGCCCATGGCTTTTCACTCTGGGTTGCATTTCTTAAAGTGCCATCTGGCAATCTCAGGCGTGGGAATCATCTAGGAGCATGTTAAAAAATGCAGATTTCTTGTCCCCATTCCAGACCTACTGAATTCACATTATAAGTGGGGCCCAGAATCTGCATTTTAAATAAGCATCCTGAGTGACTCTAATTTACTGATTTTTTTTTGGCAGCTGGCTGGTATGTGGATCTGAACCCTTGACCTTGGTGTTTTAACACTGCATTCTAATCAACCACGCTAACTGACCAGTCCTATGAATTTTGATAACTTCTTTTTTTAAAAAAATTTTTATTAGCATATTCATTGTTATAAATCATACCTTCGGTATTTTTGGTTTAAAAGGGGTTGGCTGGGGAAGGTCTCTACAACCTACCTGAAAACCAGTTTCCCTGTATAACTGAATATTATTCATCTGACAATGTAGAAGCAATGATTGAGCACTTACTGTGTACAAGGTGCTATGCTAGACTATTGCCTGGAGCTACAGACAGACAGTTTTAGTGTAGAAGGGACCTCAGACAGCATCTGCCACCTGGCGAGGGAAACTGTTCCATGGCAGTCTTGCCAAGGGGCCATCACTGCTTTGTGCGGCAGCCAAGTCCATGGTTGCTGACTTGCAGGTCCTGATTCTACCTCCCGGCTTAGAGGCCGAGTCTGCTCCCTTTTATACATGACAGCCCTTCGGATTTTGAAGCTGTCTGTCATGTTCCCTTGAAATTTCTTTTCCAGACTAAAAACTACCAGTTCCAGGAAAGGAACAGTTTGCCTAGAATTCTCACCTTTCTTCTCACCTGCTACAGCCTTCTCCTCTCCAGATATTTGGGTTAGTGAGCATCCTCCTTAAAAAATAGCTCTTTGCTCCCAGGCTGGGTTGACCAGCAGAAATGAAGGAAAGTGCCAGCTCTCTGTGTCACCTCCCGCCACTCTTCTTCATAGACCCAGCCTCCACGATTCCATTACTCGCCCTCTGACATCCTCAGCTCTTCCCCTCCATAAAGGCAGCACCATGAAAAAGCTGCTCATTTGCAGAAAAAGAAACTGGGAGAAAAGTACCCTTTGATGGAGACAAGCCACAGAAGGAACTGTGCCCTGAATCATGCTTTGTCACACTGGCCTTAGGGAGGGATGCAGGAGAGAAGGCCTAGGAGGACCAGGTGGCAGGCGAGGAAGATGATTTGAGCAGTGGCATTTGGGACTGATTGGAGGGGAGAGAGTCTGGGGCTGGGGAGGCTTCATTATAATAATTGTATCCTTCCCCTGTAGTTACGACCTTGCAAATGTAACTTGATGTTTGTAATGAGCCATAATTAGACAATCACCAAAAGTTACAGTGAGTAGAGCAAAGGCAAAACCCAGCCAGCATGCTGCCTCGTGTCTGCACTGTTCAGGTGCACCTGTTGTGTTCCGTTTCCTCCTCCCCAGGCAGAAGCCCCAGGGAAGGCCTTCCACTGCTACGGCTGCCTCCACGGCTGCTGCTTTTACATGGCCAGGCTCTGTGGTCCTCAGGTGCCTGTCTCTGGTTCTCAGACCTTGAGTTGCCTCCTGCCATTTGGAGGAATCGTTCTCCAAATCTGGGTCCCTGAATCATCAGCCCTGAGAAAGTTGAGCACAACCCTAGGATTTTGGGTCCCAAGGAGGAGGCCTTGGACCAAGCCATGGCAGCATCTCTCATCCCTGGAACAGTGTCCTATGTGTTTTTGTCACTATTTCTAAGAAAGCGCAGGACTGGTACCCAAGATTGCATAGCTAGAAAGTGACCAATAATGAACATATTACCTCTTCTGCACTTTTGTCTACTGATAGCACATGCCCTAACTCATAGGAACCCCTAATAATGGGATTTCAAACATCAGCAGGGAATATAATGGGATGGTAAGATATGGGGCAACGGATCTTTCTCAAACTCAGGGCACAAAATCATTTCTAGATACAGCTCACTCTGTGTCTGAGCTAAGTGTGGGTGTTCCTGGTGAACAAGATCCCCTAATAGAATTTTGCATTGGCAACAAATACAAGGCACCTGTTCATGCTAATGACGGCAAATGACGCCCTGACCCCTCTCCACATCTGGGCCCCAGTTCCCAGGGTGGAGCAAGTTTGAATGTTTTCAAAATTTACATTTTAATTAAAATCCTTTTTGGACTCTCCAGAGTTTCCATGTATCTATTAGTGCCTGCTACAGCCTCCCCTTTTTTGGCAAAATCATTTCAGAGGATGAGATCTATCCTAAGATTGCCCTTAAAAATGAGTCCTCGTGGAGAACCTGAGAGCAAGAAAGAAACATAGAGAGAACAGAATCCAACCTGTCATTTTTCGGACCAGGAAACTGAGGCCCAGATAGGGAAAGATGTTTGCCCAAGGACACATGGACTATGGGCCTTCAATTTGGGTCTGACTCCTCATCAATACTTTTAATGTTAGACATGGTACCAGCACCTTTCCAAAACAGGATGTGGGGAGGGGAAGGCCATTGGTGGTTTCTGTCTCCCCTGCCTCAGAATTTACATTCTGAGATTGTTCTGTGGGACTTGGGCTCTGGGAGAGCACCAGGACTCTGAAGCAGGAGATCCTGCTTATGTAGTTGGACCATCTTCTCCAGCCTGTGTCAGGGAGGAGAAAGGGAGACAGAAGAAGAAACAGGAAAGGATGATAGGAAAAGAGAGCAGTGCTTCAGGGTGAGCTTAGGACAAGAGCATGGAGCAGAAGACACATGCCAGGCAAGTTCAGAAGCTCAGATGCCGAGACACACTGGCCCAGAATCATCCCGCAGAGCCAAGCCCAGGTGCTTAGGGCAGCTAACTCATTCCACATGCTGGTGCCCTCTGGTCCTCAGTAAGACCTGAGCTTCAACAATAAAAATGTCTTGGCAAGGGTCTAGATCAGCCAAGCCATCTTGGAAGACAATCTAATTTCACTACAGAGACGGGAAATCAGATTACTGGTCCTGACCTCATCATTAACTATGTGGCCTTGATCAAGGCGCTTAACCCCTTTTGGCCTCAGTTTCCTATTATTAAATGAGAATATCGTTAGTGGCTGCATAGTCTGTGGTCAGGTTTATATTAGATACATGTGAAAATGCTCCATCAACTAAAAAGCATTATAGTAATATCCAAGCCCTGGGTGTGATTATCACAACCAGGGAGACTCTTCTGTTACATTTACCTCTGGGTGCAAGGGGAATGTAAACTAGGCACAGCGAGAAAAGTCTTCCAAAAATCAGCCCCTTGTTCCTGCAGAACTATGCTGAACTTGGCTCACCTTAAATCCCAACTGCTCACCCCTCCAGGAACTCTGCAATAGCAGCAGTGCTTACCTGGGACTGGGAGGCAGGCTACCCAGGAGTCAGGAAGGAATGGGGGTCAGTAGACGAGGGAGCATCTCTGTTGACTAATTATAAGCTGGTGCATCTGGAAGTGAGAACTACACCCAGACGGAAGGTGGGACAGACAGGCTGGATAGAAGATAGGGCCCAGTCTTAGCCTGATGACCTGGGGGCACCCAGCTAAACAATTTTTGTTTAAACAGCACAAGTAAGGAGTATCTGAGTGCTGGGATGCTGGAGTAAAGGTGCAGTTTGTTTCATTGACCCTTTTATTTATGGGGCTAGTTCATGGCTAAGCAACCTAGTTTACCTAAGGAGAGTCTTTGCCACTTGAAAATGTGTTTATCCTAATCTTGAGCTGTTAATTGCCTCTTCCTTGGGCTGGAATGTATTGTCTGGGGGCAGCCAGCTTCTGTCACTCTCTTCTGAGATGTTAACCCTTCGTTGGTCCAGGTCAGCTGTTGACTTGTGCCCTTGGATGGAGCCCAGCCTTTCATGAGCCACAGATCATATATGAGGGTACTTTGAAAAGTTCATGGAAAAATAGAATTAAAAGATAATACAAATCTTCCCATGAACTTTCTGAAGTACCCTAGTGCTATAGCATATTCTATGCCTTCATAAATATAACACCCTGCCAATGCCTCGTGTTAGACCCCAACCAATCTCAGATCTTGCTCTGAAGATAGGGGTTTTAGTTCTTCCTCTGCTGGGAACCAGCAGCTGACTTTGGGTAAGTCATAACTTTTCTGGGCTTCAGCTTCTCTCTCTGTAAATTTTGAGGAAGTTGAGCTTCAGCGCCCTGTAGAAGTGGTCAGGAAAGTCTCCTTGATGTCATAACATGAGCTAGAGGGGCACGCCATACTGTGGGCATGCTCTTGGCAAACGGTTCAAGCTGAGACCATCTGACACTGCGCCTCCGATGAGCATGTGTACAAGCTCCAAAGACTCCAGGGCTGCAGAAGGGACCATGGTGGCTCCTGTTTGTGCTTAAAAATGGGTCCTAAAAGAAGCTGCTTTCTGTCCTGTGCTTGTTGTCAAGACAGCCTCGTGACTCCACAGTCACTGCGAAGCCTTTGTTTTCAGTTAGCAGGCAGTTGCATGGTGGAAAGGCCATTGTTCTATAGTAGGCAGCTCATTGTGCCTCCATGCCAGCTGGCGTCCTGTGACCAAGCCCAGCTCCAGCACCGTAAGGCAAGAAGCAGCGAGCAGTCTGTGCCCATTGTGTTGTGGCAGCGCATGTACCGGAGTCAATCATCCCTTGAAAGTCCAGGAGCAGAGCACCCTTTTCCAGCAGGCAATGAAGAGGCTCAGCTTTTTCATGGAAGAGCATCACAGACTAGTTAATGATCACAGTCCCAGAATCTTAGGGTTTGAAGGGGACCTTTAAAAGGTCATAATTCCTAGACCTTAATACTGAAATCTCCCTTTGTAATCCAGTGTCCATCTCTAATGTGTGTCCTACCAGCTTCTAGAAAAGGAGCATCGAGACCATTGACAGTCACAAATAAAGTCAGAAGAGTAGATCCCTATATAGATGAAAGGATGGGATGAGCAGGAGGTCATTTAGCCAGGGACCTGGTATTAGATGGTCACTGACACTGAGAATTAAATTCAACTCTGAGCTTTTTGGCAGCAAAGGCAAAAGTGGAAATATGATTGTTATTAGGTGTCTAACAAAAGGACTCATGGCAGGAGAGACACACTTTCCCCTGGTACTAAATTTTAAAGCAAGCCACATTCATTCCTGGCCAGGGAAGGTGACCGTGGAAGTAGTGGCTTCATTTCTGTTTCCCTTTTTTCACTCTGATGCCTTTATGTTCCAAGAGTTCAATGTTTATTTTGTTTGTTTCTTCTTCGAGGGCGCATCAGGTTATGGTGTGGACCTGAAGCCTAGGAAACCAGGTCCCCTTCAGAAACTCCAAGGGCTTCTGAGAATCTGGAAGAAAAGCACCTGGCTTAGATATAGATGTTGAGGCCAGGTCAGGGGCATCTCCCCCAAGGCCTGGCTGCTGAGCCCTGGAATGTGGGCAGCCTGGGTGGTGTGTGGTGTCTCTGTCACCAGCGGTGCACCCTGCAGCCCACACAGACCCACCTTAGAGCTAGACCCACCTTAGAGCTGAGGGGTTTTACCAGCCTCCGGTGGCTGACATGAAGACCCCTTATGTTATTCAACACATAAGCTCTTCTTTATTTTTCTCCTCTTAGAGCAATAGGTACATTTCTAGTTCTCCATTTAATTAGTCAATGACCGGACCCAGATGGCGTCACACGGGCACCTTCTAGTGAGCTTACAGTTCCTCGGGGCACTTTGGTGTTAACAAACTCAAGTCCAGCTGCCTGCCCCAAACAAAAACTGTGGCTTGACTTGCCAAAATCTGTTACAGAACCCAGGGCATTCAGCTCCTGGTTTAGGCTCACCAAAATCTTATCACCAAGTCTACTGCCTGCCCCAAACAGAAACAAATGACTCAGAAGTCAAATGCTGGTGGAATAGGGGGTCAGCTTTTATTCAGGAATACCTGTGACCTGAGGAGAGGTGTTGGGGTAACTCATCTCTCCGGTAAACCTGAAGGAGAATGGCCAGACTAAAATCATCTCAAAGACTCAGATTTACTGAGGGGTTTTTTAAAGACAGGGCTGAGGGAATGGAACGTGGGAAACGAAAAGCAGGAGGGAGGGAGACTTGAGCCACGGGGGCTCCATGCAAGGAGCCAGACGCAAGTTCAAGACAAGGCTCCATCTGGTTTCTTTTCTCATCCTTGATATTATCTTACGGTCCTGCTGGATTTTGATCTGCTTCAGGGTGGAATCAGCATAGCTTTATTGATGTCTTCCTTGGTTTCTCAGGGTCTGGATAGTATGTGTCTCGTGGCAAGTTTGCAGCTCCAGGCTGGTTGGAAAACAATTTTATATCTATGTAAATGTCATCTTGCCCCATAACGAAGGTTCAAAATATGAAATAACCATGGGAAAGGAGGGAACTCAGAGAAATGCATGCTAAGGAAAAAACTGCATCTTTTAAATTTTTCTACAGCCCAGGCAGTTTTAGGTTTCAACATGGCTTCAGTCCTGCTCAGTCCAACACTGGGGCACTTGAGGACCATAGCTACCACATGTGTGTCCCTACCACCTACCAGGCACTGGACTGGGCATGGTCTGGACACTGTACTATGCCCTTCATGTGTGTTCTTCAGGGACTGTGTAGCATGGTGGTTAGGACCGTGGGCTCTAGAGTCTGTGTTCAAATCCTAGCACCCCCACTGACTTGGTTTTGTGTCCTGGGGGAAATCTCTTAACCCTTCTAAACTTCAATTTTTTCACCTATAAAAGAGAATAATAGTAATATCTACCTTATTATTTAAGAAGATTACATTTAGATAGGTAGATATAAATAGATAAATATTTACAACAGTCATCCTTGGTGCATAATAAATGTTGTATAAGCCTTTACTGTCATCATCCTGATCCTCAGAACATCTCAGTGGTATAGATATTATTATCCCTATTTTACAGCTGATGAAATTGAGGCTCAGAGGAGCTAAGTTCCTTGTCACAAGTGATGGCAAGGGATAAGTGTTAGAGCCAGGATTTGGATCCAGGTCCACCTTACTCCAGACCCTGTGCTCTCCTTACACCATCTTGCTGCCTTGAACACCAGCTCTGAAGAGTATAAGCAGTCACCTCCCCTTGTCCCACCTTCTGAGATGGTCACACTGCATCCACCCAGCTCAGCACCAGCAGACTGACCTGGGGTCTCTTTTTGTGGTGTGGGTAGAGGGCATGCCAGTTACAGCAGCTGTGGCACAGGGGTTGCAGGGAAGTGCTGTGGCCACACTCCTCCCACACCCTAGTCTGCCTTCCAGCCTGAGCCCTGCACAATAGGCCTCCTCTCCCCACCGTCTTCATCCCAAGATTAAACAAGATCCCCTCATGGCACCCGACATACATGTGGGTTGGAGCTGGACCCAACTCCCGCAGAGGCTAGGGCAATGCCTGAGGTTGCCCTCCACAAAGCAGAGGTTTTCAGGATGTCTGAGTATCCCTGGGCCTTCTGATACTGGGGGTCCTGAAGAGGCTAGGTTACGGATGGCACTTTTCCACTGACTTTGCGCCAGGCAGACCTCATTATAAGTCCTATCTCTACCGTTTACTAGCTATGTGACCTTGGGCAAGAAGCTTAACCTCTCTGAGTCTCAGTTTCTTTATCTATAAAATGCACATGATACTATGTACCTCACAGGATAAGTTGGGAAGCTGTTGTAAGTATTGAATAATAATACCTGTAAAGTCTGTGTCTGGGTGTATAGTAAAGTGGAAGCTATTTATTATTGTTGCTGATTTTATTATATGATGATCATTATCTTTATTATATCTTGCTGCCTCAGAATTCAAAGCCCCAAAATAGCCAGCCCTCTTCTGCCTACATATGGGGTCCTTATCTTTCTTGAACTTGGGCACACCCAGACCCCTGTGCCTGGGTGTAGCTCCCCTTGCAGGTGGACCCCAATATCAGGCCACCAGGATGGCAGCTGGGGCTGCAGGCCTGAGTGTGAGCTGGAGCCATGCCCAGGGCTGGCCACAGCCATGGCTTGGCCTCGGGCTGTGCACTTAGGGTTTGGAAGAGGGAATGTGCTGGCAGCTGCCGCAGCATCTGGACACGTGGCATCAGGGCTGGGAGGCAAGCCTGGGTGGAGGGTTTTCTGTTTCAGGAGACCATTGCTTCTGATTCTGCATTTTATATCCTGGGGTAGAGATGAGGAGAAACGCCATTCCAGGTGGCCCCACCAGGGTAAAGCATTATCATTCCTACCCGCTGTTAATTCCATTAGCTCAGTGCTCTCCATGCCGCAGATATATGTTTGTCGATGGGCAGGGGGTTGGGGGTTGCACATGTACCTGGGTGAGAACAGGACCATCCTAGCTGTGTTCTGGATTGATCTCTAAGGTCTTTTCCAACTTAACATTCTGAAGCACTCTAAACCCATAACTCAAGGAAGCCACAGCCTCCTAGAATAGTGACATCTCGACAATAAATCTCACCCTGTGAGTAATGCCTGTGTTCCTGTTCCACCTGTTAACCCACTTCGTCCCCTGATTCCTCACAGTGCTCCTCAGAGGCAGGAATTATTTGCTTCCAACTCATGAGTGGGCCAACAGGGGCTCAGAGAAGTAAGTGACTTTTCCAGAGCCACAGAGCAAACTGGTGGTGTATCCAGAATGTGAGTCCACATCTCCCAGTGCCAGTTTAATATTCTCTCTCTTTTTTAAATTTTTTATAACAGCTTTATTGATATATAATTCACATGCTGTACAATTCACCCATTTAAAAGGTACAATTCAGCAGGTTTTATACTCACAGATATGTGCAGCCATCACCACAGTCAATTTTAGAACACTTTCTTCACCTCAGAAATAAGCCCCCTACCCTTTAGCTAACACCCCCTACTCTCCCCCACCCCCAGTCCCTAAGCAACCACCAGTCTGCCTCTATAGATTTGCCTGTTTCATACATTTCATATAAATGGCATGTGTGGTTTCTTGTGTCTAGCTTCTTTCACATAGCACAGTGTTCTCAAGGCTGGTCTATGTCAGAGCTTCATTCCTTCTTATGGCCAAATAATACTCCACAGTACAGATATACCACATTTTGTTGATCCATTTGTCAGTTGATGGGCATTTTGTTTGTTTCCACCTTTTGCCTATCATGAATAATGTTGCTATGAACATTCATGTACAAGTTTTTGGGTGCATGTATGTTTTCATTTCTGTTGGGTATATGCCTAGAAGTAGAATTGCTAGGTCAGATGGTAGGTTTGAGGAACTGCCAGACTATTTTCCAAAGTGGCTGCACTATTTTACATTCCCATCAAGAGTGTATAAAGATTCCAGTTTCTCCACATCCTTTCCAGCACTGATGCTCCCTCAAACCCTCACCTAGCTTATGAGCAAGCTGGGGGACCTACAGGGAGGTGAGAATGGAATGAGACAAGGCTTAATTTAGGCCAAGTGTTAGACAAGTGAATTGGGGGTGGAGATAGAAATGCCTCTGGGACCACTGTCCCCAGCCTTCTAGAAGTCATCCTGGTATCATGCTTGACCAAAGACCAGTGCTGGCCTCCATGGCATCATCTGAAGTGTTGAAGCCAGAACACTGGACCCATTTAGTGGCTGGGGAAGTCAGGAGAAAGGCGGCTGTGGCTTTGTGAGTGTCTGATGGTGGCCAGGATTATAGACCTGTGTCCATGCCGGCCACTTCCCTCTTAGGACAAGCCTGGCTGAGGACCCTGAGTGAGTGGACAAAGCCCTCTTTGTATTCTTGGGTAACTCAAAGCTGCTCAGCAAGGCAGGGAACTCACTGGTTGTCCCAAGTAGGTAAGGAGTGGGGAGGGGACTGCTGCGCTGATTCCATTCACATTTTCTCCCATCACCATTTAGATGACAGAGTCATAGCTTGTTTCCCCAAAGTTAAGCAAGTTTGGCTATTGAACCTTTAGAACCTGGGAATAGGCTGGCATTGAAGAGAGAAAGCAAAACCGTGCCCTGCTGAGAAAGTGGGGAAAGAGGCACCACGGAGGGGGAAGTTGACCCCAAGCCTGTAAAAGACCATGCTAAGCCAGTCAGTGTCTTCCCGGTGGCTGGAGGGGGGTGGCGCAGGGAATGGGAGAACACTTAGCTTCCTAGAGCCTTCTCCAGCACACACGCAATTACCAACCTGGTCCAAGTCCTACTTCTGCTAATCCAGATGCCTCTGGAGGGCCAAGCAAGGGTCTTATGACATTTTGAAGCTCAGCACCAGGGTCCAAGTTTCTATGGTCACTGTCTCTCCACCACCCCTCCACCCAGCCCAGGAAAGACTAGAATTGTGGCTACTCAAGTGTGAGCCTCTTACCCTTTAAATGGCAGCATGTTGGAGCTGGAGGAGACCTTACACCCACCCTGCAGTCACAGATGGGAGGGGAGGGCTGGCAAGGGGAAGTGACTTCCTCCAGTCAAGGGCACAGCAGCAATGGGGCAGGGACAGTGCCACCTTCCAGTCTTGGAGGAGTGGGCAAGTGTCACCTGGTCCATCTCTTGGTCCTTCCCCAGCGCTGGGGTAACCTCTGGGCAGTGCCACGTCCCACAGCCCAGGTGGCTTCTAATAATGGAGAGGAAGAACCGGGGACCAGTACAGGCAACACACTTGGGACGAATTCTACCCATGCTGTGTCTCCAGAAGGGAAAAGACAATGCAGAGGCTGAAGCGCAGTTTTGAGGTTGGGGCCTCCCCTGCTAGGAGGCCTCCCAGGACCGCTGGATCTTGATGAATGTGGCGTGATCCGAGGGTTTGCTTTCAGCCTTGTAGTCTCAGAGCCTTGAGGAGGAAGGTAGAGCAAGGAGAAGGCGAGCCAGGAGCATCAGGCCTTTCTGGCTTAGAGGAAACACTGGCTCTGGCACAGAGGTGAGCCTGGGCTACACTAGGAACCTGATCCAGTGCTCACAATCAATTGCTAATAGATAACAGTTGATAGATGATCATGACTGTCTTGCAGGGTGGGCATTGTCATCCCTGATGTTTCCCTGAGCCTATTTCTGTAGAGTGGGAATGAAAACATCTGCCTTGAAGGGATGCTATGACTGTAAAACCAGAAAAATGGCAAAAAAAAAAAAACAACTTTGAAACTCTGAAGGACAGCAAATTTTTAGGGGTCCAGGTATTCTTACTTTTGCTAGAGCTGCAACCAGGGCCCAGACAGCTAAACAGCACATCCAGTCTGTGCCCACACACCAGGCTATGTCCACATCCCCATAGCAGTCACAGGGCTGACCTCCAAGGTCTCCCCCAGGGTTGCTTTCCAGGCTGAGAAGGCTTGGAAGACACAATAGGTCACCCAGGGGACATCCCTTCCCTCTCACTGCCTGGACTTTCCCATGTGGATGGAGTGGCAGGGGACTGGGGCCTGTCCGGGCTGTTCTGAACCCACTCAGGACCTGGCACTGTGGGGTTCCCTTTAGGCTGAGCCCCAGACCACACCACAGCAGGAAGCTGGGCAATTAGTGCTGAGTCCTGAACAGACCTCAGCTATTCCTGGTCATCGCGATGATCTTACAAGCCACCCATCTGGAACCCCAACCCCCACCATGCACACATGCACGCATGTACTTTCTTTAAACAGAACGACTCAGATGGACTCTAAGGTCAGCCTCTAATTACTGGCTTGGTGCCGTGACCTTCCTTCAGGTGTGAGTTCAGACTGTCAGAGACTCCAGCAGCCCCTTTGCAGGAGGCTGCATGTGATGTCTTCCGGCTTTCTTCCTAATTGTCCTTAGAATGAGCTGGAGAGGAGGGTTTCTCAAAGAGCTGCAGCTGCTTCTCTTCAGAACATTCACTCATTCATTCAACTAACCTCTATTGAATGTCTTCTGAATTCCAGGACTGGATCCTGGGAACATGCAGAAGAGACTTGTCCCATCCTCTTGAATCTCGTGGTCTGCAAAAACCATCAACGTTAGGCCAATCCAGGCACTGCCAAACCCGGCAGCCCATCTGAATCAGCCGGCGAGTGGTCAAAAACAAATTTCCAGGCCCCACCCTGGAGATGCAGACTCAGAAGGCCCAGGGTGGGGCCTGGGAGTCTTTTTGAAAGTTCCCAGATGATCAGCCAGTGAGGAGCCATATCTGGGGACCACCACTCTGGTCTATTCTCTGATTCCATAAATGAGGAAACTGAGACTCAGAGGACTGATCAACTTGCCCAGGTGGTGTCCAATGCCTGTTCAGCATCCTTTTCAGAATGTTATGCCAATCACATGTTGAGACAAGCCAGGGGTTCTGACCAGGAATGGCCTGGGATGGCTTCTCAAGAGGCAGCTCCGGGAGGGTTACATTCCAGACTGGCAGAGGAAGGAGAGAGGACTGCAGGGAGTTGGGGGGGCACGGAGGGAGCAAAGTCTCGAGGTGAGAAAGTCCTGGGCCTATTTGGGGAGTGAGAACCCGGAGACAGGTCCAGAAAGTCAGGTGGCCAAATCTGGAACCAAGGAATTCATACATTATTCAATAGACATGGGGGAAGTTTTTTTTAGTCAGTGTTATTTTAAGACAATTACTCTCACAATAAAGTGAGTGATTAGTTCAAGGGGGGCCAGCCCAGAGCAGGGAGATGGGTAAGGAAGAGCCAGCCAGGAGTGAGTCCACGTCTGCCCAGTGTGTGGGGTGGGGTCACAGTGGGGCCTGGAGGGAGACCAGAGATGCAGAGCTGGCCCCAGGTAACTACGGGAAGCCAGGGAGATGGGTGAGTCAAAGACGTTTATGTTTTGAATCTTTGTGCCTGCAAGAACGGGAACATGACTGGTAGAGATGGGGAACTTGTCAGGGCTGGGGTGCCTGATTTCAAGGGCAAGCCTTTGCTTTTGGGTTTGCAGTAGAGGTAATGTAAGTAAAACGCTTAGCACAATTCCTGGCCAGAGTAAATGCTCAAGACTTAGTTGCTGTTGTTTGTTGTTCTACAGGCAGGGGAAGTCTGAGTTTGGGGAATCTCACATTCCCCACCATTGGTCTGATTCTCTGTGATAGAGGCTCACCTTCCCAGGAACCACCAAGCATTTGGCTTTGCAAAGATTTCACCTCCTAGTTCTGGAGGAGACCCACCCCCTTGGGTTTGGGCCACCTGGGTTCCCAGAAGCCTGGGGGTAGGTGCAGGAGAGGAAGGGCACCAACCATTTACCGAGCAGCTACCAAGAAGCAGAGTCTGCACCAGGTATCTGGCTGCGTGTTATTTCTATCTAGCTCCACACAGCCAAGGGCTGAGGGGTTAGCACTCTTCCCATCTTGCAGAGGTGAGTCACTCACCTGAGTCACTCTGTGACCTTGATGAAGGGGCTGAGCCAGCCACAAGCACAGATCTGTCTGACCCCGAAGCCTGTGCCACTTACCCTCACTAGGGCCCACTGCTTCCTCCCTCCAGAATCCTTTCTCCTTTTCTTTGCTCGCATTTTATTTCTTCTGACACACTAGGAATTGAACCTCCTGAGTGATCCGAGGCAGGCAGAGGTGAACTGCACGGAGAAAATCCTGCTTTGCTTTCAGTCCCCTTCGGAAAGGGCTTTGGTGCTCAGGAAACGGTTGCCAACTTAACCTTGAGCTGCCCCCTCCAAAGAAGCCCAGGAGCACCCCTCGGGCCCCACCCCCGCCCTTCCCCTGGGTTTCCAGAGTGGAAGTAATTCACCCCAGGGACACACAGCTGGGCAGAAAAGCCAGTCCCGCTTTCCAGGTCACTGCAGCCCCCTCTGATAGAGGGGGAACGAGTGCGTGAAGATGCACACAGATGGTGCTGGCGAGGAGCGCAGGTCCCAGAGAGTTGGGAGGGGGCGGTGGTCGGTCACTTGTGGGTGTGGCTGGGCAGAGCCCCATGCAGGGCTGGCTGGCAGGGCCAGCCCCTGGGCTGCTTCTGGTTTGCGGTGCCTGCTGTTGGACACCTCTCTGAGTTTGTGTGTGTACCGCGTGAAGCCCCAACATGCAGGCAGGATGGGCCTTGGCCACCAAGGCACAGGGTCACCCATGCTGCCATGGGCAAGCCTGCAGAGGTGAGGAGGTCTGAGCAGGGCAAGAAAGACTTACAGGGAACGAGTCTTCTTGCTCCCCGCCTTCTCTCTCCCAGACTCACACTCAGTCTCCCTCACTCCATTCCCTCCCTCCGCTTTATCTTTTCTTTAGTTGTTCCTTTTTGATGTCCTGCTTCCCTTCTGCTTTCTGTTAATCAGAGTAAGTCTTGTCTCCCCAGCGCACTTCCCTTTTTCCATTTGTCCTTCTCTCTTCTACCCCACTCCCCACATCTTCCTTCCTCCCCCTCCACCCTTTATTTCATATAAACTTCTGCCTCGTTCTCAGTCCTCAGCAGCTGCTCCAATGACCTAAAAGCCTGGAGTGGCACCAATCTGCTTGCTTCTTTATGTCCCTTGATCTGTGTCCCCCGTCTAGGTCTCTGGAGCCTTCAGCTGCCCTCTGTCCCTGAGAAACCCCCACCTGAGAAGGCTGGGGCAAGTGACAGCCCCCTGAGCAGCTTGCTATCCCTGTGGCCTGGCCCTTCAACTCTGGTTGCCAAGGGATTCACCATGCCTCCCGCCCACTGGGGATGGACCCCTGCCCTTATCACCCAACACTGCCCACCTGCTTCATCAGCCTAACTCAGTTCTAGTGTTTGCTAAGCACCTGCTGGACACACAGCCCTTTCCCGGGAAAGCAATGTAGGGGCAGAGGGGCAGAAAGTGCTTGGTGCTCCTTCACTGCTTAAGTCAGTTGGCCTCTACCTCGGGTGACCCCCTGTCTACCTCCAGCTCCTGGAGAGCAGGCTCACAAGGAGGCATAGGGTAAAAGTGCAAGGAGGGGAGATGTGAATCGTAAGCCCACCTGTGTCACTTGCTAGTGAGCTGTGTCAACCTCTGGACTCGACAAGATCACTTCTAGGGACCCATCTAGCCACAGGGTGCTAAGCAGTGGCTGCTCTGCTGAGATGAAACTTATCTCACAATCAGTCTCATGCCTGACATTTGACCTTTGGGACTCATTCCTTTGGCTCCCCAGGGTTTTTCTTCACTAGGAGATCTCTTTTGAATGCAGATATTTTGGGGATGTTAACACCAGTGGTGTGCTAGCAAATGTTTATCAACCAAAGAGCGGAGCCCTGATTTGTAGCATTTGCAGATTTATTTTCATGGCATAAATACTCCTACCGTGGCCAATTGCAAGCTACCAATGTGATGTCACTAGATGTGGAGTTGGGAAGAGATGCACAAATGGCTGTCTGAGCTGGTCTGGGCAGCTCCAAAACACTCAAGTTAAGCTGTTGGTACTGTGGCAGGTGCACAGAGTAGGTGCTAAATAAAAGTTAGGAGGTAAGAAATAGCTGGCAGCATAAGGGGACAGGGAAATGTACTGGGGTGAGGGTGGTAAGGGGAGGGAATGGAGGGTGCACCGGGCAGGACTGGGGTTATGTGTTTGTGACCCCAGCAGAGCCCACCCGAGGTCAGATCTCCCAACCATGCCTTCCTTCCTATCAAGCTCCTCTTTTCTCATCAAATATTCTGGGTGGGGTCTATTTTGAAAACTTGACAGAAAACATTTATTTCCCTAGGATTCTGGGCCTCTCCAGAGTGTCCAGAAGTCTGTAGCCACTTTCTCCACTCAAGTTTGGCCAGGCCACAGCCACAGAGACGGTATTTTTGCACAAAAAATTAGGACCCATGGTCTAACAGAGGATTTTTTTCCTGATTTTGCGTGTATTTAAATGAAGTCTTCCAAGGTCTAAAAATTAAATCCTGGTTATGCATTAATGAAATGCCTTTATTGAAAAGAATAAAATTATTCTTTTTACATTTGAAAAGAGCTATAAAAGTTCAACTAACCATATAGCAGCTAATGCCACATTTGAAAATAGAAATCACTCGAGTTATTAGGATTTGTTAATACTGGGTAGAGGGTACACAGATGTTGATTATATAATTCTTTATGTGCTTCTGTACATTTGAAATATTTCATAATTAAAAAAAAAAAGAAATGACTCAAGAAATGAGGATGCTTGGCTCTCCTGATTTCAGTCCCAATATCCCCTGGAATTTCTCTCATCAGGGGAGAAAATCAGCCTCAGTTGTTCTGAGTCCTCAGACAAAAGGGTGGGACACTGGGGTAGACCCCAAGTAGCTCTCTTTCTCTCTCCGGGTCTCATTGTTCTCTCCATGAAATGGGGGAAGGGGGTGCTTCCAGGACCTCTGAGGTCCTGTGGGCTTGCAGCCAGCTGTCTCCAAACCTCCTTCCATGCTCAGACACAAGCCACCACCGCAGAGGACTCTCCTGCACTGTGTCCCTGTCTGTGTGTGTGGTCTCCTCACCCAGGACTCCCAGGCCCTGTCTGAGACTCTGAAGTGGCCCTGCGGGGTCTGGGACAGAGTGTAAGTGGGTTTGCTCTTCACTAAGCTGTTTGAGGTGGGGTCCAGTATGTGTGAGGTATGTGGCCTGCTTCAGTGGGCTCTGTCCTTGGCTGGCCAGCCCATGCTGGGTCCCTTGGTCACCCCACCTAGTAGTCCCAGTGGCTGTTTGGAAATAGGCCTGGGCATGCATTAGGCCTGGGGGTACCCCTTCATCTCTGCCTGTTACAGAGAATCATTTGTAGAGAAGGAGGCTGCACGGCTGGGAGGACTCCGGCTCCCCCTTCGGCTTCTCCCTGACAGCTACAAATAGGCTCTTGAACGTATTTAATAAACCCTAGGAAGGAGTTGTGGCCGCCTCGCCTCTGCTGGGGAAAGTGATGGATGTCCTCAGCGGGAGAGAGGAAAGAAAACTTTCTAAATGGGCTCAATTTAGGGCAGGAGAGCAGTCTGGAGGGAGTTTTTTGGGTGCCAGCACACATGTGTGAGTGCACTTGGGTGCCTAAGCCTCTTTGTGGGCCCAGCTTGAACTGGCAAGGCCTGGGGGCGGGTCGGACACACTGCCCCGACCTCGGCTCTCAGGAAAAGCAAACGCAGTGTGGGACCGAGGTGGCACCCAGAAATCCCTTCTGCACTCAGGCCTTCAGGTTCCTGGGCTTTAAGATGAGGCTGGTACACAACCTCTGGCACATGGGGAGTTTGGGAGGTGGCTGTGAAGTGTGTTTCTCTGGGGAGAGAGGAAGTGTGCAGGTGGAGGGTCACACAGACCCGGGACCCTGAGCCCAGGATGTCACCATGGGCCACTATGGGGTCTGTCCTCTGCAGGCTTCCTAGGAAGAGCTGTGCCCCACAGAGAAGGAGAGCTCTTGGGGTAGGAATTGGGAGAACCAGTTAGGTATCTGGACAGCCTCTACCCTGACATTAGTCCCATGGCCAGAGGGGACCACGCCATGTCTCTTGCTTCAGACAGACTTATACAGAACTTTCCAGCTCTGCCGCCTACCAACCTTCTGACAGTGGATGGGTCTTACTAGATTTTCAAACATCTTTCCTCACCTGTGGAACACAAACAATGCTTGCCCAGCTCACCCCACAGGGTGACATTGAGGGTCACATGAGGGGAGGTGTGAGATGGCACTCTGCAACCTGGCAGAGGTAACAGTGAGTGCTGGCAGGAAGGTGGTGATGCTGGCTGGTCACCGATCATTGTTTCCGTGAGTGGGGACGCCATCCAGCATCCTGAGGAAGTGAGAGTCTGGGCCAGTGCCCGAGGCTCAGTTGGGGCCGCCCAACTCACCTAAAACCAGACAGCCCTAATTTGGGCAGGACCCGTCCTTGAAAAATGGTTTGGTAGCTCTCCTTGGATGAGCTGGAGGAGTGAGTGAAAGGCATTAAGAGAGAAATCCTACACTCTCCAGAAAATTAAAATAAAAAGTAAATTTATAGAATTCTTCAAGGGGTCAGTCTTATAGGGAAGGGTTGAGTTTTTCTCCCCAAAGCCAACCCCAAAGGGAAGTTGCTTGGAACAAAAGACATAGGAGTATCTATCGGGGGTGTTGTTTGTACCCCCACCACCACCACATACACACACAATCAGATATACATGCATACGTACATAGTCACTTTGGTTTTCTTCAATTATCCGTCATAGTCCTGACATCCATGAATTGAGCTAAACTCTTTCAGAAGCTATTTATATTTTCAGCTTGTCCCACGTCTTGGGGTTAGATGTTCCATAAGTTTATAAGCTTCTGTGTGAAGTCGCACTTCTTTCTCTGGATCTTAAACTAACCCCATAAAAGCTTCAAAGGTAACTACATGGAAACAAGGAGACATAAAGAGAATATAGGGTGAATAAATTCAGACTCACGACTAGGTAACAAGCGCACCAGAGGCAAAGTCTGAAATCTCTGCAGGTTCGGGGTTAAAGACGTTAGTGGAGATCGCAATACAGACAAATCAAAGAAGTTTTGTGTTTCTGGAGAGGAAGGTTGGGGAAAACTGTCCTGGCTTCTCCTCCTTTTACTCCCTGAGAGCTTCCTGGGGGAGGTGACATTTCCCAAGCTGCTTGAACACAGGACAGCTTTGGCATCCTGGGCCAGGAAGGGTGTCCTAGGCAAAGGGTCAGAGGTGGAGAGGGGATGAAGGAATCCAAGAGCAGGGTGGGCATCACCAAGGGGTGCTTCTCAGCCCCTCCAGTCTGATGTCTTCATCTAAGCAGCAGCAGGAGCTGGGGTCATGGCAGTCTACTGGACCAAAAAGAAGCAGGAACTGCAGACCCCACTCTGGGCCACTGCAGCCATGCCCAGGGGCAGAAGGGCTCCCCCAGGCACTCCTGCCCATTCAAGGGGACACAGCCATCCTATGTCTCAGAGTTGCTCCTTTCCAGACAATAACTGGCACCCTCGTGCCCCTGCTCTCCCAGCAGCCACCTCAGTGGCTTTGACAGCTTGGTGTCCCATCTAGCACCTTGAAAGTGGGGCCTGATTGTTCCCATTCATTGTCTCCCAGACTGTGCCACGGTGGCCTGCAGGGGCAAGGCTCATGCACAGATCCGTAGAGAAGTGCAGAGTTTTGCATATAGAGCCCGACCAAGACAAAAGAGGAGAGCAGGTGTGAGACAAGAGGAAGAGTGTGGCTCAGAACTGGACAGACAGAGATAATGATACTCACCTCGTAGGAGCACTGGGGGATTAAAGAGATCATGCACCTAAAGTGCTGGGCACAGTGACTGGCACTGTGGTGTCCTGAAGTGTGCTAGAGATCTGAGATATCACAGGAGCCTGTGTCATGCTTTCCAGGCTTGAAGAGCTTACAGTCCAGTGGGGCTGGGGTTGGGGGATACAAACCAGAAAAATTTCAAGAGCAATGGAGAGGGCTAGGTGGCGAGGTAGAGATGACCACAGCAGAAGTTCAGAGAAGGGACTTGTCACCAGGGACCTGTGGGGTGGGAGAGGTAGGGTGGGGCAGCAGGAGAGTGCTGCCTGATGGCGACCCCTCACCATCCAAGTAACATTTGGCGCCTGAGTCTCAGTTTCCCTCAGTGGTAAGATGGACTGAGCAGTACTCTTCACATCACTTGAAGGGTCTGGCTGTAAATGACATGCAGTACATACATGCTCCATAGATGCTGGCCTCCTCCCTTCATTCCACGGGGGTGGCGGGCCCTGGCATGGGACTAGAATGAAGCATGGGGCTGGTCGCCAGCCTCAGTTCCCTCTGCATCCTAGGACAGGAGTCAGCAATCTGTGATGTCGCTATTACTGCACCCTATCCCAAGCAGTTTGTCTCTCCTCCAAGTCTATCTCCTCTTCTGAATCAGGGCCCTCTTGTCTGGGAGTTTGAGGAGGTTCTGATCCATTACTCCATAGTCAATGCTGACCCAACACTCTCCATGCCCTTCCTAGACAATTGAAGAGCCTCCACCACTGGCGCCTGCTGGCCAGGTCGCATGGGAAGGCTGCGACAGTTACATGCAGTTCTGTGCGGAGGCAGAGCATGTGTCCGCTCTGAGGGGCTGGGGTTGTGTGCGTGTGTGTGTGCATGCATGCGCGCAAGGCACTAGGGAAGTCATTATATCCTCATCTTGGATGCAGACGGCTAACCATAAGAGACATTCTTGTGCTGATGTGACTGCAGAGGATGCTGAAATCAGACTTGAAAGATACGGAGCTAAGCCTGGCGTTGGCCCACTCCCCAGCAGCCCCTGCAGCCTCCAGAGTGATCAAGATCTATTGTTGAGGTGAGGAGAAGGTGGCACTTAGCCATCTGTGTCGTAAGTGGTCCCTGCCCAGGACCCTTGGGGTCAACTAGTTCCCAGTGCTGGCATCTGATCAGACCCAACATGTTTGGCAGGATGGCAGGGGGATTGAGATGTGGCCTCAGCCCTATTGGAAACGTGCAGTCGTATCTTGCCAGCTGGAGTGATTCTTAACCTGATTTGCTACAAAATGCAACGTGTGTACTTGCCTCTATTAAAAAAAAAATAGTGGCAGTAGAATAAATACTCTCTTGACAAGAGTTATCGCTATGTGCCTGGCTTTTGTATTATTCTGACTGAAGTCAGAGCACATACGTGTGTGCTTATGGACATACTATGTGTGCACGCACACACGCAGCAGGAAACAAATGCCATCTCTGTTCTGTCACGTGACATATCTAATGAGTCACAGCTCTGTGCCCTCACTGTGCTGGGGAAATTGAGGATGGAGAAGAAACCTAAAACACAGACCAGACCCTGCAAGGAAAAACTTGGAGTGTGTGGCCCGTTTGAGGAGGCCAGTGAGGGGTTGAGGGTAGACAGAGGCATTTGCAGTCACCCATGTGAGAGAAAGTGGTGGCTTGGGCCATGGTGGTGGGGATGAGACATGATCAAATTAAAGGTATGTTTTGAAGACAGAGTCAACAGGATTTTCTGATGGTTTAGATGGGGCTGAGAGAGGAAGGAATCAGGGAGGAAGCCCAAGTTTTTGGACTGTGCAGCTGTGCAGTGTAGGATGGGAGCAGAACCCAGAGGCTGGCTTTGAGTGCTGACTATGACACTTGCCCCTGTATGATTTAGAGCAAGTCGTTCAAACAAACCACCCTGTCTCTAAAGTAAGAGCAGCAATCCCCCCTCCTCCTTCCCAAACTTTCGTAAGGATTATCCAGATCACTTAGGTCAGGGTTCTCTACCAACATGTCGTTAGGATAACCGTAATAGCTGCAACGACGGCTGAACAGGCCTCCTTGGCAGGGGAGGAGCTCGTTGTCCATCCGTGGGCTGGGATCTGGTCTCACACGTGGGAGTGGGAAGTGGGGTGAGGAGGAAATTAGGAAGGAGAGAGCCACGTCCACAGCCCAAGCACCGAGGACTGAGCCGTGGTTTTGCTGTGTGTTTGAGAACGGTGACAGCACATTAGATGTGGCTGCTGCCTCTGGGGCTTCCTGGGCAGCCTGCAAGCACTGGGGAGCCATTCCACACCCCACCCACCCAGCTCAGAGCACCAGGAGGAGTCTGCTCCCTTCTCCTCCATCAGGGAACACTCCTGGGGAGCTGAAAAGTCCTTTCTGTGGTGCTGGGATGACCAGACAGAAACAGAAAGGCAGGTGTCAAAGGGAGAAAGAGCAGATGGGCAGCTGAGCCCTGGGAAGAGAGGGCAGGAGGTGTGGGGCAGCAGTGACGGCAGGGTGGACGCTGTGGCTTCCGGGGCCACCGCTGGTTCTCCCACACTGGGCAGCAACATGGGCCCTGCTACCCACACCTGAGCCACTTCTGTAGCCCACGCGAGCCCGCAGCAGAGTCGGATGGCAGCAAGCCTTGCTGTCAGCGTCCTCCCTCCCTCCTCCCTTTGGACGCCCCCTTCACAACTGTCCCCCACCCCTGAGCCTTCCTGCAAGCCCTCAGCCCCAGACTGGGGGACAAAGCTGCAGCTGTTTAGATCCGTTCCCAGCCAGCAGCCTCCCAGCCAGCGTGGGCAGCCCTACTCCAGCCTCACCAGCTTACGTTGGACACCTGGGACGGCAAGGGTCTCACCACGTTGCAGGCAGCCTGTCCATCCACTCAGGGCTCTGATTGTTAGAACATGTCTGCCACACCCACGAGGACGAGTATAATTAAAAAGACAGAGAATAACAAGTGTTGTAGAGCATGTGGAGAAATCAACCTGTGTATGTTGCTGGCGGGAAGGTAGAACGGGGCAGCCACTTTGGAAACCAGTCTGGAAGTTCCTCAACAGGTTAAGCATAGAGTTACTGTGTGCCCAGCAATTCCACTCCTGGGGATCTGCCCAAGAGAAATACACACAAAATCTTTGACACGAATGTTCACAGCAGCATTATTCATGATAACAAAAAAGCGCAAACAGTACGTGCACTGATAATCCAAATGAATGGATAAATAATGTGGTATATTCGCAAGTGGAATATTATTTGGCTATGAAAAGGAGTAAGTACTGATTCATGCTGCAACATGGATGAACCTTGAAAACATTATGCTAAGTAAAAGAAGCCAGTCAAAAAAGGCCACATATTACTTGATTCTACAATGTCAAGATAGGCAAATCCATAGACAGAAAGTAGATTAGTGTTGGGGGAATAGGGTGGGAGGGTTGAAGTGACAGCTAAAGGGTATGGGATTTCTTTGGGGGGTTACGAAAAATGTTCTAAAATTGGCTGTAGTGACGGCTGCACAACTCTGTGAATATACTAAAAACCATCGAATTGTATACTTTAAATGGATGAATTGTATGCTTGTGAATTATGTCTTAACCGAGCTGTTACAAACACATATTCTACACATACATGCTTGCTATCTTATGGGGAACTAGGGTGACTAGCTGCCCGGGATTTTGCCCAGACTAAGGAGTTTCCCAGGACATGGGACTTTCAGTGCCAAAACAGAGACAGTCCTGGGCAAACTGGGATGATTGGTCATTCTATGTGGAACCCAAATCTGCCTCTCCATAATATTTATTGACTGGGTTGGGCCTCCCCCTGCAGCCACTCAGAACACATTAGGCTCTATCCCTGCCCCAGGACAGCCCAGGCTGAAGAGAGCCACTGGGAGAAGCCTCAATGCCCTCTGCAGAGCTCCTGTCTTCTGCCCTTTACCATATCTGAGCATGTGAGAGTGGGGTCCCCTTAGCATTCTGGGTGCCCTCCACAAAGTGGGCTCTGCTTTGTGGGTGGGCGTTTGAAAGAGAGACAGAAACAGAATCCGGCATCTCTGCTGTCTTTACCCATGCAGGGAGAGCAGAGCCATCACCTTCTGACTGGAGATGGTTTCTCCACTAATGCAACCCCATTACCTTGCCTTTCAGAGAGAAACTGGATCCTAAGCTCCTAAGTTGCTTGTGTGAACTTGCCACTTCATTGCCACTTTTCCCTACCCATTTTGTATCTGGTTCTATCTCATTTTCTCTCTGATTCATTCATTTTCTTTCAGAATATCTATCGAGTACCTACTATGTGCAGTGACACTGGGGATATAGCAATCTACAGGGACTGGTCGCTGCTCCAAAGGAGCTCACAGTCTCAAGGAAGATTCCAGACCCTTACACAGGCAAAATGCTTTGAGAGAGAGGCCAGAATTGCAGTGAGCACAGGGAACAGCCAGCCACCCCAGTCCAGGGCATCAGGGAAGTCTTTTCGGAGGAAACGGCTGCCACACCAAGAGTTGACATATGTGTAGGAGTTAACCAGGCCAAGTAGGCAGGGGTTGGGGCTGGAAAGTGGGTTCCTAGTCAGGGAACAGCATGTGCCAAGGCCAGGAAGCAAGAGAAAGGGTGGCCCCGCCTGCTGTGACATAGCTAATTGGAGAAATGGGCATGGACTAATGTGCTCATGAACAGTATGTGTTTTACCTGGAGCTTCTGGAAGTAGTTCCTCTATCTCATCTACAAAGAGTAATGATAATAGCTAGCACTTACTTACTGGCTACTGTTTAGGCACTGTACTGGGTTTTTTCATATATAAATTCTAGTCCTTACAGCAACCCTACAAAGTAGATGTAAAATTCGCATTTTACAAATTAGGAAATTGAAGCTCAGAGAAGTCAAGGAATTGCCTAGGGTCGCACAGTTAGTAAGCACTGAAACTGGGTTTTAAGCTCGGGACTACCTGATTGTAAAGCCAGGTTTCTTGCCTGCAGTGCTTTGAGTAAGGGGTTTGGGGGTTCCAACCCACCGGGAAGAGATGTGGCTTCCTACCCCCTCCCCCTCCCCCTCAGGAAAGTGGTCCTTGCTGGGCATTGGCCTCCCATTCAGGCCTACATAGGACAGAGCTCACAGGAAGCCACTTACCTAGCTGGAGTGGAGGGGCAGGTGTGGGATGATTTCTAAGGAAAATCAGTCTTGTTCGTGTGTTCATACATACTGAGTTACTGGGTCCCAAGTGCTGGTTTTTGCTAATCCCAATACATTGGGAATTGTTTAATAAGATTTTTTCCTTTTAATTAAAATATGATAATGAAATTTGCTGCCTCATTCTTAAACAGGAATGCTTGAAAATACTCACCTATTCCCCACATCTTCTGGCCAGGAGAAACAGGGATGGAATTTTATTTAATGTCACCATAATGCTGATGAAGGCCTCAGTTTTCCTCTTTCAAATGCAGAGCTCCCATCATTTATCCTATTAATCTTCCCCATTTCTAACCCCCTCTCACCTGCCAGGGCAAGGTCCTGGGCTTCAGGGAGCAGAGCACCAGTGGTCAGGTGGACACATTATGATTTAGGCACACGCAGAAAAGAAATTACCAGGACCCCTGTCTCTGACTACAGTTCAGTTGAGTACAGCTTGGATGGGGTAGGGTTGAAAGGCTGTGGGAATGGGATGCACCCTTGGACAAGTCCTATAAATAATCTGGGCTTCGTCGACCTCCCCGCCCCGTACCCCAGCTGTAGATTTCCACAACTGTAACCCAGTTCGGGCTAAGACGGCATTTCCAGCCAGCATCGTGACTTTGCTCCATCATCACCTCCTCCTCTGCATGTCATGGGGAGAGCTCCTCTTTTTTCCCATTTCTTCTCTTCTCAGAAACAGGGCTCTTCTTTTTGCCTTCCCCTCTTCAGTCGATCTCCTTTTTTTGTGTGTGTGTGACCGGTAAGGGGATCGTAACCCTTGGCTTGGTGTCGCCCGCACCGGGCTCAGCCAGCGAGCGCACCGGCCATCCCTATATAGGATCCAAACCCGTGGCCTCGGCGCTCCCAGCACTGCACTCTCCCGAGTGAGCCACGGGGTCGGCCCCGATCTCCTTTGCTCTTTCTCTTTTCCTTCCCATCTCTTCTTTTGGCCCCTGCGATCTCCTCTTTTCCTTTGCCTTTCTTTGTTTCCTTCCCCTCTCTCCCCTCCCTGGCCAAAATTCTTCTGAGGCTCAGCCCCCTTCTTTCCTCAGAGCCCCCGCTGCAGCCTGGGGGATGGAGAATTCACCAGCGAGTCACAGAATTAAACTCACACACGCACATACACGCACTAGAAGTTCTGCATTCAAAGCCATAAAACCCACCACTGACACCACATCTCTTGGCTATCTGTGACTCTGGCACTATGGAAAGACAACCCACAGCTTGCTAAATCCCTGACCAGCCAGGGGTGAAATGATAAAACTGAATTTGCCCGGAAAGAATGGGCGGGCAGAGCTAGGGCTCTCCTTCCCCCTCTTCGTTCCCCTCCTCTTCCCGTCCTCCTCCCACTTCTGCGCATCAAACCGAATGTGATTGTGCGCTGCTGCAGAACATCAAAGAACAGAAGAATTGCTTAAGAAGAAAATATTGGGGTTATGCATTCGAGAGCAGCCTGAGCTTCAAGTAACCTCCAGGGCAGAGCATCCATCTTTCATCAGCCCCCAAAAGGGCGATTTGCTTGCTGTTGAGCAGCCTACCGTGGGCTTGGTGGTGCCAGCCAAGGAAGGAGAGCACTGATGGCTTGGCCACACTCACTCGCCGTGCCTAGCCACAGCACAGCATCAGAGATGAAATCCGATTTCAAGGCCTATGTATTGCCAGAGACCTTGGCCTTGAGAGGCACCAGACTCCGGCTCCCTCTGGGACCAGAGAAAGGAAACCCCAGGTCCTGAAATTAGATGAGGCTCAGGATGTCCAAGCTCCAATCTGTGACCTGCCACCACTAAGGCAATCTTGAGGGACAGGAGACCCCTTTGCATCTGGGGGCCCAGATTCCCAGGTGTGTTGTTGGAGCTGGAGGGGGTGGGAAGGGTTGGCAGGATGGAAGAGGATTTGCAAGTGGATGTGTCTTTGGGGCCTTGCTGATCAGCTACTGCCACCAGAGTATTAAGGAGAAATCGCTAATGCAAATTCCAAGCAGCATTGACTCCCGGCTTATTCCAGGGCCCTGTGCAACTTGAATTAAATCTGCAAGCCCACAACGTCTTGTGCCATTACCTTTTCCTGACCTACTAAAGCCTCATCTAGGAGCTGGAAGAGCCTTCAAGGGGGCCCATCTTACCAACCCAGGCAGAAGGGGGGTACAGCTGAATTCGATGCACAGTATGAAGAAGACCAGGCTGGGAAAGGTGTAGTCGTGACCAGAGGTCACACAGCCAGTGACAGTCCAGCCCAGAGCTCGGATCTCCCTGGTGCCCACTGACCTCTTTCTGCCCAGTGCAGGATAACGGTGGAGGCATCCAAAGTTCCAGCCCACAAGAAGCACAGCCCCTGCCCACCTTCTCTCACATCTCCAAGAAGCCACCTAAGAGAGCTAAATAATTTCTTCTGTCCTCACTGCTCCATTATGACCCCTGGCTCCTGAATCAGGATTCTTAGGGCATGTAGCTGCTTCCCTGCTAGACAGTTATTTCCTCGAGGCAGGAGTAAAACTTTACTCATGGTGTTCCCCATTGCTTTTCTGCCTCGCTCACGCACATGGTACTACTCAGAGAACAGGGTCATGGTTAGCATCAACCCATGCAAGCCTCCGGACCCTCCCTCCCCTCCCAGAACCCCACTCGGCTAAAAGCCTGGAGGACTCGGCACGCGGGTGCATTAATCAGCCAGCTGGCTCCGCACCTCCGCCTTGCCCTCCGCGAGAACGAGAACGACGTTCCTATTTCTGATAACCGTGTTGCATTTTGAAGAGACAAGTGTCTCCCCCCACCCTTCAATCCCAAGGAGGGATTTGCACTTTGATTATTTTTGAGAACAGGTTTGTGAAAAATTTGATTTGAGAAAACATTCTTCTCCCACACGCTGAAGGATTGAGGGTCTGTAATCCCTCTCAAATCGCCCAGACGAGGTTGGTATTGCAATGTCGGTATCAGAGCTAACAAAGGGGGATTAGCAAGGAAAAGTCTGCGTGAAAACCTGCCACGCGCTGAAGGCTTTCAGTGTAAAGCAGATAAGATAGGTACAGCCAAGCCATTTTTAACCCAGTTTTTAGAGCATTCAGAGCTCTCCTTCTGCATTGACAGGGAGCAAGGGCTGGATTTAGTTGTGTCTGTCTCCTCCCTTCCCCTCCAGCTCTCTCAGTTGGGAGGGGAAGAATGTCCTTCACAGAAGGGTGGCCAGAGCTTGGCTGGCCAAGGTGTGGCTGGGCAGGAGGGCACAGCCTCTCAGGCAAAAGATGCCTGGGCTCCCACAGGCCACAGAGTGACACACACAGTTCCCAGCTGCCCACCCTTCTCAGGGGAGTTGTCACTCAAATTCCAGATGATAGAGAAAGACCTTGCTTTGTGCTGTCTTTCCTGACCAGAAGGCTGAAGGCCGGGCAACACTGTCCTGGGGTTGGAAGGATACTTAGAACCCACCTGAGCCTCTCCTGAGCCACCGTGTCACTTAACGTTTAGAAACTGGCTTCAAAGTTACCACTCACTTAGACCTAAATTAACTTAGACCTAAGTTAACTCCTATAAGCCTCAGTTTCCTTTTCTTTAATAAATAGTGTCCACCTCCTAGTTTCATTGGGAGAATTAAATGAGATAATACACATAGAACCCTTTTCATGATGCCTGGCACGTAATAAATGCTTAATAAATGGCAGTTACAGTTTATCAATTTATGAATGAATTAAAACTACTATTAGATATGGAGAAATCCAAGCTCTTCCAGGGAAAGTGGCCTATACCAACCTGAATTTTTTGAATAGGGAAAATTCTTGGGCCTACTCCCCTCATCGAAACTCCATTCCAGACCTGACCGAATGTCAGGCCGTGCAGTAAAATTCACTGTAAGTCCATCACTGCTGTTACTTACAAGTATTTGTGTTTTTGACCAGATTGGATGGGGTCCCAGCTCCCTGAACCAGTCCCTTCAGTGGCCTGCTCCACCCAAGGATGGAAGGGACCAGGCTGGTGAGGGGCCAGAAACTCATCATATAAGCAAGGTTCAGAAGGGAAGCCTTCTAGAAACATAGTCCTTGTCTGCAGGTGCCTAAAGGTATAGGAGAGAGCTGAACTCGTGTCAAGGTGAGGGTTGGAGAGAGCTGGTTCTTGCTTACTATAACCAACAGCGAGAGCTGCCTGAAAGTGAAGCGGCCTCTCTGGATAGGTGGTGAACGTCCCAGCCCTGGGGGCATCCAAGATCATGGGTGGACAGCCTCTGATGAGGAGGCTATAAAAGACATTCCCTTAGAAGGTGGAGGCTACAACTAGTTTATTGCTCATGTCCCCCCTAACTCTAAGTCTTTGATGTCCTGGGGCCAGTTACTGCCCCCTCTGGCTGCAGCATCCTCATCTGTAAGCCAGAGGCTTTGCCGCTGCTCTAAGGTCTCCTCCTGCTCTGGCCTGATAGGAGCCTGGGACTCAGCCAGGGGGCTCTTTTCTGTAGGCTGTCTCTCCTTTGCTTAGGAGGTTTCTCCCCAAGGACAGGCACCTGGCCACTGGCCTCTCACCCGAGAGCCAAGCTCAGGGCCTGGCCCAGGGAAGAGGCTCACATGTAGGAGTGGCTGGATGGTGAGATGAGTGTATGATTGATTTAAGGAGGAATGGGACATCCGTACATGCACACACGTAGACGGGCAATCACACACATGCTTGCACACACACGAGCTTACTGAAATATCTGCCTGCCCCACCATGTCTGATATTCTAACATATTCTTTCCTGATGAGCATTGTTCTCTCCCTTTGGGTTTCTTTCAGAACACAAATGTCCCTAAAGAGACTGCCCTTTAGGCTGAACTGAACTAATTTCCCTATCTCCTCTGAGACCCAGGCAGCAGAGAGTTCTGGGATCCAGTGGAGGGAGGGCACTGGAAGGTGGTTTAGGGTATTCCAGGTGAACACTGGCTGGGACCTGCGGCCACGGCTCTCCTCTCAGGCTTCCTAGGGAACAGTGGATGTAGACAGACGTGAGGCTGCAGGTCTGGAAACCCTGGTGGGGCCTCCTTCTCCCCAGGTCCTGCAGGCCATGTGCTGTAGGAGAGCCTGGCCGATGGGCTAGAAAAGCCTCTCATCATCTCTGCTGAGCAGGGATAATACTACAGGATCAGGCAGCAACAGGAGGCCCCCCAGGGAGTCAGGTTTGGGGCTGCCCCTGGACTCTTGTATCCCAGCAGGTAGGACCTCCAGCCACAGGACCATGAGGCCAGCAGAGCTCTGGCTTCAGAGGGCCCTTTCTCTTTCCCAGGCTCCCCTTTCTTCCACCCCTTCCCCACCACTGCTCTCCTTCCTATAACACAATAAAGGTTCACATTTATTGAGCACCCATTATGTGCCAGGCACCATTCTGAGCACTTTATGTGCCCTGTTTCATTTAATCGTCACTAAATGCTGTGATCCCAGTTTTGTAGATGAGGGAATGAAGACACAGGGAGTTCACATGACCTGCCCAGGGTCACACATGGAGGAAGAGTCTCGGAGCTGGGATTTGAACCCAGGCACTCTTTGCCCAGCTGTGCTCTCAGTCACCACAAGAAAATGGTCCAATAAGGACACTTTTTAGGAAAACTCATGCTCACTCCTGGAGTCGAGAGTCATTCTGGAGTCCAGCTGCCTGATTGCAGACACTGGCCCTGCCTACTACCACTCTGTGCCTCAGCTTCCACATCTGTAAAGTGGGGGCTGCACCAGTTCTTACTTCCCAGGGCTGCTGTGACCTCAATGCAGTGGGGCCACAAAACTCCTGCCATACCTGACTGAATGCATACGACGTAGTCGTGGTAGAGAGACAGGGCTGCCAGGACCTTCCTGGTGTCCCCTGGGGGAAGCTACTTGGCAGGGTGAGCTGTCTCCCTCCTCCTCCTCCTCTCTCACTTGGCCCCACTACCCCTGTCCATACCCCAGAGCATTCTGAGGGCCCCAGAGCTGGACCTGTCCCTGGAATGGCAGAAGGTGCTGCTGGCTTTGGCATGGAGATTCGTGTGTCTCCAAGGCTGCTGAGCTGCATAGATGCAACTGTTGTTTGTTAGGTCAGTTAGTAGCACACAGGCATTCGGTGACCCATCCAGGCAGTGTGGTCGGGCCCACTCGGCATGTCTTGCTGTCTCTTCCCTCCTGCCCACTCCTCCTTTCTGCAGGTTAGAGAACTGTAAAGAGAAAGAGGAAGGGGCTCTGCATGGGAGATGTCATTCCTGTGCACAGGGGGACGGGAGGGCAGGAGGAGGTGATGGTCTGACCCTTTCTCCATAGTGACTCCAAAGGGTTGTCTGCTGTCCCTCTGCCTCCACTGGCTGTCTCTCAGGTTCCTATGGGGCATCATAGGGCTCTCTTCTCTTTTCCAAGTATCTTTCTCTCACTCTTCCTTCCCCTCCCACACTCTTTTGAGCCTTCTCTGAGGCTCACTGACTGTCCCTCTCTGTCTGTCCCCTGTCCCTGTCCATCTCTCCCCTTGTTGGTGTCTGTCACTTGAAGTTGCTGCTGCTCTCTGCCTGCCTGGCTGCCTTAGTAGTAGTTTCTCACCACCACCACCCCCCGCCCCACCCAGTCTGGCCAGCCCCCTTGTCTGCTGCTTCCTGGGTAGGAGAGCACTGTCCTCTGTCCCCAGGGCTCCCTGGGTTCTGCCACCCTGCCCAACACTCCCAGCCCTACAGTGCTCAGCACTGACAGCCATCGGCCTCTGTGGTCTCCTGACTTGGGGGGTAGCAAGGCTGGAGCCTTCTTGTCCTCCGCATCAGCCCAGCAGTGACACAGGCCTGTAAGAGAAGACCTGGGGGTGACTGGGGGCACTTGGGTTTTGGCACCAGGGATGCTGCCTTGCCAAAGGCACTCACCTGTCAACACAGCTGAGCCTCCAAACCCAGACCTCCCACCCTACATGTACCCTACACCTGCACACCCTACCCTACCCTCCAGATAGTGACAAGAAATAGAGAAGAGAACCTTCATTCAGTCCATGTGGGATTTTTTTTAAGCTTCATTAGCACTGATGAGTCTGCCATTCCTACTTTCCACCCATTTGGGAAGTTCATGTTTCCCTTGGGTTATCCATGTCCAGGGCCTGCTCACTGCATCCCTGGCTTCCCACGAGAGAGGCTGGGCTCGAGTATAGTGAGCACTGAGTGAGGAGCCAGGCAGCCTGGAGTGTAGGTCTGGCTCTGTGATCTTGGATAAAATGCTTTATCTCTCTGGGCTTCACTTCCTTCACCTGCAAAATTGGTGGGTTGGGCCAATTGGTTTCAAGAGACAATTTGTTCTAGATGGATGGTTCTAGTGAGGATTGTAGGAGGACATAAGTCCACATATGACTGCCCCTCTCCAAGAAATCTTCCATCTGAGAGGATCATGCACCAAGTATAACCTTAACCGTAATGGGAGTCAGAAGGGATCACTGTTTAAGAAAAACAAGTGCTATAGGTCCAGGGAACACAAGTCGAAAGCGGAAATGTTCCACAGAAGAGCTGCCATTGAGATGGGCCTTGAAGAATGAACAGGAATTCTATAAGAGGAAGCAGAAAATCAGAAGAGACTGTGCTGGAAGTCACTTTTGAGGTTACAGATTTTGGGTTTCGTAAAGGATTCTACATTTTACAGATGAGAAAGCCAAAACTGGTGCTTCTGACTGCACCAAGAGGCTGAGCTGGAGGGTGGAGTGGCCCAAGACTCAAGCCCTGCTGTCCCCTCCTCAACCCAGAGGTTGTGAGGAACGACTGCTCCCTAACCCCGGAAAGGGCCCACTGAACAGAGGCTGCCTGCGGGATTGGGGGGAGAGAGGGGAAGGTCTCACCCCATTCTTTACTCAGTTCCATAGCCAGTAGCATGGGAGAGAAACCCTGGACTGGGGGCACGAGATCTGATTCTAGTTCTGCCTTTGGGTCTACCCACCTGTATCACCTCAGGCACCCCGTCTCTTATCTTTGAACGTGGAACAATGACGTACTAATGTGTCCCTTACAGAAATACTATAGGGTTCAAGCACAGTATGTGACGAAATGGCTTTATGCCACATAAATCCTTTAAAATACAAGGCTGATTATTGAGAAGCCCCAAGTGCCCAGGACCGTGATGGTCTCCGTGGGAAATGGGGAGACATGGAGTGTGCAGAGATGCCTGTGGTCCCCATGGGGAAGAGAGTCGTCTTGATCAGAGCTATAGGAATTCGGAAAACAGAACACTCATGAGGTCTAGGGGCACAAGGAGCCTATTAGCCAATGAAAATAGAGGAATATGGGCAATGGGGCCCCTGGGAAACAAGAGAAAATGCGTGGGCTTTGAAAGAGATCCCATCCCTGTGCAGCCACCTTCCCAGGTGTGTGATCTTAGACAAGGCACTTGACCTCTTTGAACCTCGGGTTCCTCAGCTACAAAATAAGGGTGTTGGAACCTCCTTCAGAAATTAAATGATAAAAAAAAAAAAACACTTAGATCTGTTTTAAAAAAAAAAGAAAAGAAAAGAAATTAAATGAGATAATATATACAAAGTGCCAGGTATAGGAGCTCCTGAAGGTCTCCTCTACTGGACACTGTGAAGATAAACTCATGCAAGGAGCTGTGGTTATTGAGCTGAAAGCTGAGCTGAGCCATGGATAATGGGCAGGGTTTACATAAAAAGCAGGTGCCTGGGCATCGGAGTGGTGGGGAGCTATGCACGCAGTGGCACAGGGTGTTGATGTGGAGATGTGAGCAGCTGGACTGGATGGCTTTACTGGGAGCTCCACTCATGAAGGGGCTGAGACAGGCCTTCAGTCAAAGCCTTGAAAGTAGGCACCAGTCCACATGCCCAAGACCGAAGGGAAGCTGGGCAGATCTAAGGAACATCACCACCCTCAGATGGTGGTGAGGAACGTCCAAGAGGGAGAAGAAGTTCTGGAGAGTTCCTTGTACCCTCTAATTGTATCTTGGTGGACCCGGGGCTGAACAGAACTGTGTCTGCCGCCGCAGGTTCTGGTGGGACAGGATGATGGGAGAGGCCTGTCATACCCGCCCAGAAAGAAAAGGAATAAATTATGTTTCTCTTGTAATATGTGGCCACCTAAAAAAGGAATTAGAAAATTAATTATCTGCTGTAATTAGTGTAATGACCTACACCATTAGAGGTTATTTACCACAGAAATAAAACTTCCCACCATAAATGTCAGCTCAGCTCCCTAAATGGAATGTCTCACAGGAACCACTGCCTACAGGCCTGGCTGATTTCTTTTGTAAGGCCCTGACCGCCCGCTTCTTCCTGGAGGATCAGGGTGCTGGTGGTGGGCTGGTAACCACACCCCATGGAGCGTAGTATGAGATTTGTCCTACTGTGAACCCGCTGCTCATTGCCGGGCCTTCTGCATCTGGTCCCGGGTGGGTAAGACAGAGGGATGGTCCTCAGAGCAGCAGGCCAGGGGAGCTGGGCCCTGCCTGGCCCAAGGTGTGCTGGGGTGGGCCCTGGAGATGGAAGGATGGCAGGTGCCTGGGACAATGATGAGAAAATAAGCATTCCTGCATAGGGGGCTTGTTTGTACAGCTTGAGGGTCTGCCGCACACTTTGACATGCTTTGGCCCATTTAAATCCTTCCTGTGATAAGGCAAGCAGCATTGCCAGCACCCTTTATGGATGGCTCAGAGAAGATACATGACTGGCCCAATGAACAAAATAGCTGTGGACTCTTTACCTGATAATGGCCTATCAATCTAACCTTGCCCCACCATCAAATCAAGAAAGTGTAAGCACCCTTGGATTAAGAAAAGAGGTGTTCCCCCTGAAAGCGACCAGGCAGTGGCACAAATGCCCACATTTACTACTCAGGGCACTGGCAACCGGGGTCGGGGTCCTGTCTGCTCAAGAAAGGGCACCCTCCCTGGCAAGCCCTTTACTTTGTGTAGCTTCCACAGTGACCAAGGCTGAGCAGGGGCAGACAGTAACTTGGGCTGATTCTTTCACCAGGTCTCATGCCAGAAGAGGGAAGGGTCCCAGCAGGAGTGGGCTGTGCCAAGCACCACCCAGGAAGCATTTTATCCTCTTACCTGAAGCTGGTATGGGGAGCTGCAGCCTCCCTGTACCCAGGGCTTATCTGCAAATAATGGGGCGATGTCCCAGAGGCCTGTGGGAACCCCAGCTGCCCAGGCACTAGCTTCACAGTGCCCATGGAGCCCACCTGGGGCAGTTGCTTCCTCTGCCAACATCAAGGCCATGCCAGCAAACATGGTACCAGTGCTACTATAATGGGCCTTGGGAAGATGGCCCTCACAAGCTGCTGCAGCCCGGGAGTAGTAGTGTTGCTCAAAGGGGACACTATGGTATTTGGGGCTGGACCATGATCCTTGGGCAGGATTGTCCCATGCATTACTGGCTACTTCACCTGGACCCTGCCCACTAAATGCTATAGCATGCCTGACACACTTCCAAATGTCATTTTGGGGCAGGACAATGTCTGATACAGAGGTTCACCACAAACACTTACAGGATGCATCTTCATTTTTGACAGCCAGATCAGCCCTATACCTCATTGTGCAGAGGGTGAAGATATCCTCTCTGCCCAAGAATCTACTGCTGGCCTGCTAAACAGATGGCCTTGACCAGATTGTGTCACACCTCTGGGACCCGGTTTCCTTATTTCTAAAAGAAAGGGGCCCCTCTAGCTTTAATATTCTCACACCTCTCCCCGGTATGGAGCTGTCAGCATGGCTAAGTCTTCTCTCTCCCTCATCAGTCATTTATAGCTTGGCATGAATTGGAGTCATTCTTTCTTCTCCCAAGGGCATTGCTGTTTTGGATCTTATCTCTCACTGTGGAATAAAGAGCTTTGTGTAGTGAAGGCGCTGCAGGTGTTAGGAGGTAGGTGGGAGAGGTGTTTTGAAAGCCAGGGGGTTCTTTCCAAGAGCCCAAAATCCCTTTATTCGGTGGTTATGCTCAACTGGACTCTCCCGCCCCAGCAATCTGTGAGGCCCGCAGAGAAGTGTTTGGGGTGGGAGAGGTAAAGACTAGGTGTGAAGCAGAACTCTTTCTGAGGGGTCCCACAGCAGTGATTCCCAAACTTGACTGCACATTAGAATCACTTGGGTGTCTCTTAACACATCCAAAGCCCAGGCCATACCCCAGACCAATTGACTTCCAATGTGTGGGGGTGAGACCAAGCATCAGTGGGTTTTGAAGCTCCTCAGGTGATTCCAATGTACAGACAAGTTTGGGAACCACTGACCTAGACCCAAAAGCCAATGCTGCCTCCCAAACTCTGGTTCTCTCTCTCCTCTGCCAACCCACTAATTAATCTGTGCCCCTGCCAGAGAAATCTTTGCTAGATGGCTTCTCTCCCCGCAGGCTGGCTTCTGAGGCTGTGATTCTAACTAGGGGTTGCATTTGAACCCAGAGCTTACAAAGTCTCTCCATGGGGAAGGCTGGGGAGTGCTCCTGAGATCAGGCTCAGGCTCAGGAGCAAGTTAAAGGACCACCTGATGACTTGGAGGCTCTTATCTGAGGCCACCTGTGTGCATGCGAATGCCTGTCAAGATAAAGGACTATCTCACCTTAATCAAGCCATAAATAAAAAGGCCAAAATATAGCACCACAAGGGCCAAACCCAAATGCACCTGGTGCTTTCCTTTAAACTTGTAATGAACGGACTTTCTTCCCCCTCTGCCTCACAGCACATTTACAGATGAGCTTTGAACCCCGAATCCCCTTCTATTTGCAGATGAGTGTGCCTTTCCATTCATTACTCTGTCAAGAGCCACAGGGTCAACAATGGCTCTGGTCATTCTCTGGGGGCTAAAGGATAGGCCCCTTCCCTTCCCAGGGCTGCTGATGTGGCCCCTCCCGGCTCTGCTCGCCGCTCTTCTCATCCGTTTCCGTGAGTACCCTGCGATGCTGTCACTCCCGTGCAGCTCACTCCAGCCAACTTGAAGCTGGTGTGTGGCTTTGCAAGTTGGCTAGACTTATCTTAATTTGAAACCAACAAATGGTAAAAAGAAATTTAATCATCTAGAGAAGGTAAGCTGTTCTGTTTCTCCACTGTTCCTCCTGTGCAGAGACCTCTCTCTCCCACCTGTCCTTTATGGTACCTGATGCCCAATGTTATTCTCTTTGGAGAAAAGTCTTGACAGTGCCTATGAAATTGTAACTATGTTTTTATGCAGGGGAACAGCAAGCCATTCTCCACCAATGGTGTCTTATCACACGTTACTCAGATTAGTCAGCTTCCCATGATGGAAATATCCAACTGGTCTCGGTGTCGGAAGACGTGGGTTCAAATCCCAGGTGTGTGATCTTGGGCAAATTACTTAGCTTCTTGAGTTTCTGCTGCCTCCTCTGTTGGGAGGTTTGGTTAATAATAAGAGCCAAAATTTATTGAACATTTACCATGTACTAGGCACTGGGCTAAGTGTTTTAGAGATGTTGTCTAATTTAGTCTTTATAACAATACAGTGAGATGGGTATTAATATTATCCCCACTGCAAGAAGGGAAAATGACTCTCAGGTTATGTCACTTTCCCAAGGTTCCACAACCAGTGACTGATGGAGCTGAGACTGACCCCAGATCCCTTACTAAGGGGTCTTCCACCAGAAGACTCTAGCATTTTAGACAAACAGATGCCCTTTAATATCATAGGTGTTTTCAGTTGATGCAAGTTGATGACAAGCCAGAGTTCTCGTGTTCCATTAGAGTGGGGGGGTAGGGATAGAGCTTCAAGATAACGTACCTGAGACCACACAGCTAGTGAGCGGTAGAACCAGGATTTGAGCTCAGACTAGCCTAATGTAAGGTCAGCGCTCATAATGGCTATGCTAGTCTGCCCAGTAGAAGAGTTATATGTGTGCACACCTTGCAGCATTTGATTCGCAGTATGGACTCAGTAAATAGTATTATTTATATATAACCTATTTTACTTATTGAATCATTACCCATAGGATCCTGTAGAAGTGCAGGATGAGAAACGTCCTGCTCGCTGGATGCCTTGGTGGTAGAATGAGGAGCACCAAAATGTGTGTAGTTGAGATGAACTTGACCTACTTCACAGTTTAGCTAAAGGCCCTAGGCCCTGGGCTCCCCTCATCCCCAGTGGGTTAGGACTGTGGTCATTCAGAACTGAATATACCAGAAGGAGGCAGGCATGAAATAGGAGCCACGATTTCCTTCATCCAGGACTTTGCAATGGAGTGGGAGCCCAGAATGCACATGAGAAAAATACTCCACATGAGCATGTAAGGAGCAGTTGGGCTCATTCGGTGAGGACAGTGTACTCAGAGGCCCAGGATGTGCATATATTGGATCCACATATGGGCTGTTAGCACCACCGTCACCAGCCAGCCCCCTCCTAACTCTACCCCATCAATCACAGGGAAAAAATGAGGGAAGGCAACTTTGTACAACCTGTCCCTGCTCCTGGAAGACAAATCAAAATTTACATCTTACAGATGGTGGCTTCTCAGTTTCCTCATCTCACACCAAAGAGGGTGTGTATCTCCATGGCGAAGCAAGGTACAGAGCCTCCTCAGTATCTGCAGAGCTTCCAGGCTGCTGGCCCTTTGGGATGGGCAAAGCTAAATATGGATCTGGTGGGGAAAAAAATCAATCTAGTAGTAATCTCGTGAAACCTCTTCTCCTTTTAAGGGAGTCCTCATTTTGGCAAACACCTAAGCCTGGACTAGGCCCATGTCTCTCATTCTACCATTCATTCATTCAGCAAATGTGGAATGAGGGTTTTCTAGGTTTCAGGCCTTATATCATGCTTGCTGTAGTACTAACTAAATATTAACACTTCAATTTATAGAATATTTTTTATAGAACACAAACTTTCATTTAATCCTCATGGCAATTTTGTGATGACCCCACTTTTCAGTCAGAAAACAGAGCCTCGGGGGGCTACATACCTTACCCATGGACACCTACCTGTTAAGTGGCAGGTCCTTTCACACATTATCTCATTTCATCTTCAAAATAATTCTTTGAAGGAGATAGTATCTCCATTGTATAGATAAAAAAAAATGAGGTTTAGTGATGTTAAGTAACTTGCCCAAAATCACACAGCTAACAAGTGGACAGCTTCTAATTCCATAGCTAAGTTCTTTTTCCCAGAGAAAGGACTATATGGTCATACTCTTGGGATCTTAGAGTCCAGGATAAGTCATTAACAAGATGCAAATACATTAACATTTTTAAAGAAAATGGACCTGCTAACATACAGTTAGATCCTTTTCCTGAGACTCAGTATCTCATGTCTTTGCCTTTGGTTAAGATATTTCCAGCTCTAATAGAGCTGGTCTGTAGCACCAGATTTCACAGATAGGTGTCACCAATGAGCCAGCTAAAAATTACCTTAGCGTTTCAGACATCAGCTCTTCCTAACAGTGTGTAAATTAAGCATCCACCTATCATGTTTACTTACAATTGAGTTTTCTCTGTGGTCTCAAATGTGATCATAAGTGCTAAAGGACAGCCAATAAAAATGGCAATAAAACTTGAGTGGTTTAATCAATGAGGGCTTCCTAAGGGAGGGAAATTTCAAGCCGGGCTTTGAATGGGGCACAAGTATTTTTCATCTTCAGCCTGACTGTCCCAGATTCCATGTCCATAGATGATAAACTGTTTAGCTGAAGTGAAGAAATTCTTGCAACCTGGGATATTTTTTCTCTCTGCCTCAAAACTGAAATTTGGACTTTAACTAACTTGTCATCTATTAAGCACCTAGTATGCGTGCCTAGTGCTACATGAAGCACTTTCACATGCATTATCTTCCTGAATTCTCATGATCACCCCCCATAGTAGTTATTACTGTACCCACTTTGCAGTTGAGGAAACTGAGACCCAGAGAGGCTCAGTGATTTACCCAAGGTCACACAGCTAATAAGTGGTAGAAATGGAATTGGGATTCATCTGGCTGACTCTAAGTCCACTCTTTCTAGCTTTCTACACTAATTCTTCATCATGTAATTTGTCCTCCACCTGTCCCTGTGGAGTGGGCACCCCATTCTGCCCACCTGGGCCTAAGATAGGCTTATAGGAGCAAGGGTGTTTCCTCTGCAGCATATAGGAGGGGAGGAAGGCCGAGGAAGGAGGCGTGGCAAAGTGGGGGACCCTAGTGCAAACTGGTGGCAAACAGACAAGCCTGTCTGAGCAATGGCTTGGAAATCTCCCCTCTGGAGTTAATTTCAGTCACAGTGTCTTTCCTATTAAGTGGAGCAGTTGGTTGGCTGTAGGTGTCAGAATGGCCTTATAAAACTGGAATCCAATCTAATCTTAGGGAGGGGCGTGGGGGAGAGAGAAATTTAGAAGTGAAGAAGAGGGCGGGGGGAGGGAGGGAGAGGGAGCTGGCAGTGTCCACCTGTCCTGGTGGGGTAAAGAGAGCAATTTGTTAGCTCTTCGCTGTTGGTGGTTGATGAAATTCAGACCTAGTTCTGCTTTGTGCAGAGGAGCCGGATCATGTCCCCACATCTGCTGGTCTGAGCTGCTTCCTCCTCTACTTTAAGAGCTTTTGCCAGGGCTTTATCTGCTGTTCTGGGGAAGCTGGGGCATTGTTTTGGGACTGTTCACATTTGGGACCTCAGAGTCACAAGGCTGTCATTGACCAGGCTGGTCTTTCCTCAGCAACGATTTATTGTCTCCAGTGTGCCAAGCACTGTGCTAAGTGTTTTTTATCAAATTTGTTTTAACTAATTTTTCTCACCAAATCAATGGGATTGAAAGCATTATCCCCATTTTACCAGCTGGGAAACTGTGGCTCAAAGAAGTTGCCCAAGGTCACAAAACTAATAAATAGAAGAGTCAGAATTTGAACTCAGATCTTTTACTTCCAAGCCCACATTATTCCCCCTGCCTCATGCCTCACAGTGACCTGCCATGAGAATTTGCTGAGGAAAGGGCACGAAAGGAGGTACCCTGTGACTGCTATGGACATGTGAAAACAGACAAAGATGTATCTATAATCTACTACACCACCAACAAAAAAAGATAAGATAAAACAAGAGAAACTTTGCTTTCCCAAAATGTAGCCTTTTTTTTTTTTTCCAAATCTTTACTTATACACCTTTAAGCATACCAACATGAACCTTCTGGAATCAAAATATGTTATCGATAATTCACTTTTTTAAAGTTCCTTAGCTAAAAAAGAACTACAGATTTGCAAAGAGCACAAAAAAAGATTAAATGTATTTTCCATTTTTCTCCAAATCTTTAATTTTCTGAAGTTTTCCTCCACCCTGTGGCCTACAGATTCCCCATGAGTGGACCCTCCAGCCTGGGAAGGTCTCGTTCATCTGCACCTTTCCAAGGACCTGGGCCTTGCAGGTGAATCTCCCAAGGCCGGGCCCACCTGACCCACGGGCAGTCCCTGAGGAAGGCTGGCCTGGGTACCCATCAGGTGCCCCTGCTGCACTGTGACCATATCCGAGGTCCAGGCTTGATGCAGCAGTGGAGCTGTTTCCTAGTGACCAGGTTGGACAGAGAAAGCCTGAGACTAGTTGCCCGGGGCTGGAGCAGAGTCACTGAGCACCAGGCCCTGACTTGGCAGTCCTTGCGGGAAGCATATGGGACTGAACAGATGGGCTGGGCACAGGCACCCCAAACTAGGACCATAAAGGCAAGAGTGGAGCTGGGGAGGTAACTGACAGAAAGGCAAAGAAGCTGGGTCAGGAACTGGCTCACAGAGCCAGCTGGAGCTAAGTGCTTTGGGGCAGGCTTGATACTGGGAAAGTGCAGACAAAGGAACATTTGGAAAAATAAAAGGTCTCTCTCTCTCTCCTGGGGACACCCTCCCCCCAGTGAGCAGTAGTAGCACTTAAGGCTATCTCAAGGGAGGCTGAGGGGCAAGCCTGCAGGTGCTGGTCTTGGGCTGCTTAACACAGCCTCGGTAGCGAGAGGTCCTGTTTCTAAGGCTGTGACCACCTTGGCCCCATTGACATGCCTCTCCCTACTTCTCATGTCCCCAGCTCAAATACCAGCATCTATTTGCCGGCAAATACTGATTTTCTTTTTTTCCAAACCAAACCTAAAGGCACCACAAAGAGATGATGAAGGTCACATGGACACTTTAGACTAGGGACCTATTTTGTTGTAGGGCTAGAATTTGTTTGCAGTGCTCTTCAGGTGGATGGGTTTCTGAAGCCGGCTTGGAGAGCTAGAAAAGGTCACAAGAAGTGGACATCATCAGCCTGCAGGAGAGAAGACTGGCTGGTTGGGGAGAGCATGACTCATAGGCAGCTGTTGAAAAACCGAAGAGCTGTCATACGAAAGAGGGAATTCACTTATTCTCCAGGGCAGAGCCAGCAGGTGGAACTTCCAGGGAGATAAATTTAAGCTCTATTATAGAAAGACTTTTCTCATAATTAAAGCTATCTCAAAATGGCACATCCGTTTAGAAGGTAGTGAGCTCCCCATCAATGGAGGTGTGCCAGCAAAGACTGAATAGCCATCCGGTAGAATGTTGGAGAAGCCATTCAACCATTGAATGAGGTTTAGGCCCTTTCCAACCCTGCATGTCTATAACTTTATGAAAGGAGCTATATTGAATAGCTCAAAAATTTGATTCAAGTAACTCTGAATTCCACGTCCCTAGGCAATTGTCCTTTTTGAATGAGAAGTCATCCTGAAAAAGGTATTATTGAGATCAAAGGTAGCATAGTTGAGAGAGAAAGAAGCACTATTATAGATCTAGTTTATTATGAGTCTTTGCCAACTGCTCACCGGGCATTGTCCTGCATGGTTACCTGGGCACAGACAAACAATGTGTCCTTCAACAAGTAGCAGCAGGACCTGGCTCTGCCAACCCCCCCTCTACCTGGGGGGAAGGGGAGATCAAGCTACAGGAATGTGCTGAGGTGTGACATCAGCCATTTCTTTTCTACTACTTGGAAGAAGCCCCTCCATTCTGTGGCTTGGAAATGGAGGCTTGTTCTGGGTCACAGGGCTTCAAGGAGTTCTGCAATGAGCGTGTGTGTGTACGTGTGTCTGTGTATTGTCTTGTGGCAGTGTGTTGTGGGGTGGTTGTTATTTTTTCTAAATGGCTTAATACGCCAATGTTTGTGGAGCACCCTTAGAATCAAAGTATCTTTGGCGTAATTATTGTTAATTGCGCAGACTATTCTATAAACTCATCCAATTAAGAGAAAGTTATTAACTTTATAAAATATCGCAGGCATCCCACAGTGCCATGTGTAGATGGAATAACAGTTTGAGAGGCAGAGTCAGCGTGAAATATCATGCAAATGAGGAGACTTATTTACTTCTTTTTAAAAATACCACAACATCCACACTGAGGGGGTGGATTTTCTCTCAGTTGGCCAAAAACACTTGGGCCAGTGGCTGAGGCTAGAGGACTTCTCAACCCAGCCCAGCTTCCCCCACAACAGGCCCAGGGGTGCCTTTAGTTGAGGCATTGCAGGAGCTCAGAAGGTGTCCCCCGCTCCTTGGGACAGTCTGGAACCCCAGCTCCACCGCTTACCAGCTGTGTGACCTCTCAGTTCCTACCTGACTTCTCTGGGCTTTCATTTCCTTCTCTGCAAAGTCAAGATACTGACCTCCTAGTGTCATGAGGATTCATTGAATTAATACACATAAAACACTTGGAACAGTGTCTGATGTGGAGTAATAACCAACAAATTGTAGTGAATAATGATGTCTTTATTACTGCTAGACTTTTAACTGTAACTCCGTGAAAATGTCAGTATTTCCCTTCAAGTTTCCTCTTATCTGTTGCACCTCACTAAGAAATTGTGAATTTCCTTAACTCTAGTCATTATTGTATTATTGCCCCCGTACCGGACTGGGGACCGGCGACGGGACCGCAACCCTCGGTGTTGCTCCAGCGCCTCGCTCAGCCAGTGAGCGGGAACCGGTCTGTATGTGGGATCCGAACCCTCGGGCGGGAGCGCCACCGTGCTTCCCAAGCGGCGCACTTATCCAGTGCGCCACCGGGCCGGCCCTTAAGTAAACATTTTAATGAAGTATAACACATATGTGTCAAAAGACACAGATTATAGATTATAAACGTACAGCTTGTTGATTTTTCACGAAGTAAACTTACCTGTATAATCATCACTTTTCTCGAGAACTAGAATATCACAAGCACTCCAGGAGCCCCCTTGGGCTCCCCTTCCGGTCACTAACTTCCCCTGCCCCCTGAAAAAGAAGCATAGAGCTAATTATGCAAAGTGTACTCTTTTGGGAGTCTGGCTTCTTTTGCTCAACCTTATGTTTGTGAGATTCATTTATTTAAAGGTGGAACAAACTCATATGTCCATCAGCAATAGAAAAACAAACTGTGATGTATTCATATGATGAAGTACAATACAACAATGGAAAGGAACAAACTGCAAACCTCAGTAGCAGTAGAACCTTCCCCTTGAGAACTTGAGGACTGTTTGTCAGGACTTGGACCAGAGATTACTGTAATTCTTGAACCAACAACTGTGACCACCCTCCGTAGCCCCTGTGTCAGCCCCAGCAGAGGGATTGGTTTCTCCGGCTCTGACTCTCCCATAGGTGGTGGGCCTGATGCCCTTCCAGACCTGCTGAAAGTGATGAGCGACACCCCAACCCGGGAGACAGTGGGCAGTGCATTTGAGTGGAAGCCTTGGAGGTATTGAGCACCAGTCACTAGTAGACACTAGAAGGCTGCTTAGAAAGAAGATTCAAGCATCAAATGGCCAACTGGACTGATGATGACCCCTGGGTCCCTTTCTTCTTTGTGATTCTGTTAATTACAGGATTGCCAAGCTTGACACCCTGAATGGGCTGCAGCCACCAAGCCCGGAGGTGGTACAGTGGCAGGGCTACCTGCCCTAGATAACAATGGTGATTTGGGGCTGGCTGCTGATCCCAGCTCTGTCCAAGCAGGCAAAACCTCTCCAACAAGAAGCCTCCTGTTCCTGCTCTGCCGGGGCTCCCCACACTACTCCATCCCTGGTCATGGGAGTAATACTCACTGGTGACCCAAGGGCGGGCCACTAACAAGGACAGTTTAACCAACAGCTCGTTTGCTAACCTGGCCCAGTCAGGTGTAGGAAACTTCATTTGTAAGGCTTTCCCTCCCGAGCAGGGGATGCTGCCTTTCCACCCGCCCCAGAGCACCTGCTCTGGGCTTAATTAGGTGTGCTGCCCAGATGCACTGCCTTCTACACAATCCTGCCATATTGTCTCAGTGGGAGCAGGGGACAGCTGGTGAGCAGCAGCACCTCAAGGGTGAGAGGCCTGCCCCACCTCTCCCTAAAATTGCCCTTGAAGACCGACAGGCTGAGGTCAGTGGAGTTCCTCCACCTGCTCCCTGTATACACATCTGTTTCCATGAAATCTTCTCCAACTTCAAGAAAACAAACTCATTCTGGTCAGGAGTTTATGCAACGAGGTCACAGGTAGGAACTGCTGCCAAAGCCAGCTGCTCTGGCAGGCCCAGCGTCCCAGATTTCAGGGTGGGATGGAGGTTCAGGGGTGAAGAGTTGGCAGCAGAGGCCAGCAGCTCTTCCCCAGGTTGAAGGGCACATGGAGTGTTTTCAACATCATTGTCACCTTTGTTTTGTCACCATCGCAGCAGCCAGTGAGTAGGATACTATTATCCCCATTCCCCAGATGGGAAAACTGAGCCACCCGGGACTTAAGGGGCCCTCCCAGGATCAACAGTTCTTCCATTTCAAATCTACTACTTTTAAAAGGACACGTGACCCAGAGGCAACCTGAGATAGACCATTCCACTGTAGATCCCTTACCAGCTTTTTTCTGAGCATAGTTATCTGACAGCAAACTTTGCCCCCTGTTTGTCAGCATCAGAGCGCCCCCCCCACACACACACCCCGGGCTTGCCTCTAGCTTCGGCCCCAGGCCAGGGCTCCTGCAGGGGCTGTGCCCTCCTCATTGTGAGGGGCAGATGCTGGGTCTTGCTTGGTGACCTTAGCCTCTTCTCCCTCCACTCCAAGAAACGAGCCATGTTCTGTTGCAGATCAGCTTCCCTGAATATCAGACTGGGCTGGGCACTGTGAGCACCTGCTGATTAGCTGTGTGGCCTTGGGTAAGTCACTTAACTGCTTTGAGCCTGGGACTTTCTTCTTAAGTCCCATAGGGATAATGATCTCTGCCCTGCATACTTCAGGAGGTTGTTTTAAGAATCAACAAGGGAGGAAGAGGAGGAGGAGGGGAAGAGAAAAGAGAATCAACTGAGAGAACTGAAAGCTTTTTGATTGGGTAATGTGTCTTTACCTGGGGAGCTTTTAAAACTCAGATGGCCACCCCATACCCCAGACCAATTGAATCAGAATCAGGCATTGGGAAGAATCCACTGGGCAGCTGAGCTGAGACCTAGTAGTATCAAGTACCTGCCCTACGTGAGGGCCTTTGGCGTGGTTGTCATTTCATCTGTCAGGAATGTGAGCAGAACAAAGCCCGTGTTCTCAAGGAGCTCTGAGTCGATGGGGAAGACAGTCGTGTGGGCACAACTGTGAACTGAGAGAGAGCTCTGAAGGAGAGGAGTGCAGGCGTAGATACCAACCCCGCGGCACCTTCCCTCCTCCCGTTGCAAGGTAGAGTGCTTCCCAGAAAGGAAAAGGAGTCATAAATATCCAAAAGCAACCCCTCCTTCACCCAAAGACCCCACAAACTTCCCCAAATCCCTGAGGCACCCCAGCAGCCAGATCGGGATGTGGCCACTCGACTTCAGGGGTCCTCCCTTCAGACCCCACATTTGGGCAAGAGGAGGGGTGGCTGGGAGCTGCTCGCAGCCGAAACCTCTGAGCTCTGCGGGGGTCCGCTCCCGCCCTGCCACAGAGCCTCCCCTGGCTCTGGCAGGAGGCAGCTGGGTAGAGCAGCCTTAGTCTCTGACCCCCTGGGGCGGGTTATATTTGGATGTTAAAAGTAATGACACATCTCCACAAAGTCCTCCCTCCTGCCTGCCTAACGTGGTGAAGCCTCCTGGCAGGGAGGGGCTGGCTTATATTTAGGTCTGGCATCCCCTGGTAGGCATCCTGTTCTGAAATGGAAATTCTTTTAATAGCTAGCTAGCCCGAGTATTTAATGAGCTGGTGTTGACTTTCTGATTTCTTATTCTTGGTGGAGGACTGTGAGCTGCCTCAGCTAATTAAACAAAGTATCCCATGTTTTTGAGCTTGAGGAAGAAGAGCTACCTGTTATATTCCTCAATGCCTCCTTTACCTTTTCCCTTTAAGCTTCTGCCTTACCTGAGAACTTTGCTTTCTTATCGAAGTTCACCTCTTTCTGGAAGTCTTCCCAGATTTATCCACCTGCCTCTGACAATCCCTTTACTATGACTCCAAAAGTACTCGAGTCTTTTTCTGGGGTGCCTACTATGTGCCCAGCAATATTGCCAACACTGTAAGAACACCTGTCTACGGTTTGGAGTCACAGGATGCTAGGGCTGAGTTGACCATCTGAAGTCAATATCGCTTAAAGAATCTGATATTAAGGGGCTGGGGGTGGAGCATGGACCCTCTACCTAGGAAAAAAATACACATATGCACAAAATTTGAAGACGATTTCAGAGGTACATGGACCCTCAGAAGCCCATTCATGGATCCTAGGTTATTTAATCTAACGTCCTTAGCTTAGAGGGGCAGAATTAGTTGTCCAATCAGAGATGGAAAGTGACTTGTCTGAGGTCACCCTGACCTGCTCTCTGCCCATCTCACTCCACCTAGGCTTCCTCCACCAGCACTGTCCTGTTTCTTTGCAGGCTCCTCACCCACCCTCCAGGTCTTTATTCCAGAGTCCAGGGCAGGGTGCTCTGCACTCAAAGGCTGCTCACTCCTGATGGTGGCCAATGACTTTTCTGTGAGGAGAGATAGACTGGCTTGGTCCTGGGCATGCCAGGCCTCTGCAGGTGCCGAGGGTGGGAAGGAAGGGGGCAGGGTGATGCGGGATGGGGAGGGCTGCCCGGTGTGGTCCTGGCAGGGGGTGCAGGGATGTCACCGGCCCCCTTGCTCCTGAGCACTCAGTATAACCAGTATTGATCTCTGTATTACCTCCTGGAAGGGCAGCTTCATCTGTCAAGCAAAACTACCTTTGTATCTGCAACACAGGAATTGATCCACAGCAGGGGCTGGTGATATGCTGGGGCGGGGGCAGGGGAGGCAGCAGAAGGAAACAGACTGGAGAGGAGATTGATAGCATGATGCCGATGTGGAAAATGAAAATAGAAACCTTCCAGACTGATGCAAAACATCTGACTTGTCTGATGATATTGCCTGAGTTCTGGGACGGGGATAATGCAGTCTGAAAGTTGGCAAGGGGGAGGGGGAAGAGGCTCTCTCTGCCTTGCCTGCTCTGTCTGGAAAGACTCTCCAAAAGTGTAAGAAGCCAGGGTGGGCCCTTTTGCTTAAGCATCATTTGGTTGGGTTCTATCTAGAGTTTAGTGCACACCTACTGTGTACAGAGCACTGTGCTCAGGGCTGCAGGACACACAGAGGTGAACAAGGACAGACGGATCCTTGCTCTCCAAGACCTCGCATCCAGCATGTGTGTATGTGTGGGTATGATGGGGACAGAAGAATCCACAGACAACTGCATTATTCAGCCAAGGAAAAGGCTCTTGGAGATATTGCTCTAGGTCTGTGGACGAGGTTAGATTTGACTGGGAGAGCTGGAAAGTTTCTTAGAAAAGATGCAATATATCTTACAGGATGACTAGGACATCATCAGGCAAAGCAAGGAAAGAGAGGGCACTGTGGGTCAGGAACTTACTTAGACAAAGGTCTAGAGAGGAAAGAGAAGTGTCTACTGCAGTGTGAATGATCTGACACCTGCTGGTTGCGGGGGGGAGAAGAGAAGAAGGACTTAGAGAGAACTGAGGGTCTCTTGCAAGGTACTAGAGGGACACTGATCTCTTTCACCAAGAAAATGAGCACAGGGTGAGAAGTTTGGAGGAGGGAAAGGATGAGTTTGTTTTACTTTTGTTCAGTCGTTCAATAAACACGTTGAGTGCCTTCTGTAGGCCAGATACTGTGACTGCTCTTGGGAAGACCATGGTGATCAGAAGTAGACCTGGTTCCTGCCCTTGTGGAGCTAAGAGTCCAGCAGAGATACAGACATTTATCAGAGAGTCACACAGACCCCCAGAAAGATGCCCCTGTGACAACAACAGAGAAGGTCACTCTACTCCAAGACCTTGACCAAGAGACCGAGAGCTGGCTTGCGAGTTCAGAGATGGCTTCCCTTGCTAAGGAGGCAGAACGTGGGCTGAGATAAGTAGAGAGAAGGTAGGGAAGAACATTCTAGGCAGGGGCGTGGCATAGGCAAAGACTGGCCAGCAAGGAAGGAGGGAGGGGAGAATGATCTGAGGAGGCTGGGAGGACAGAGGCTGGGCCAGACCACACAGAGCTTTGCTGGCCATGTTGGGAGTTTTGTCTTTTTCTGAGTGTGCTGGCCACAGTGTGGGAAGAAGCGCTCTCCTACGCTGCTGGTGGGGTGTGAACAGGTACTTCCTCCACAGAGGGTAATTTCGCAGGAAATATAAACGTTGGGAAGGTGCATACCCTTTGACTGAGCAGTAGTACTTCCAGGAATTTACCCTACAGAGATGTCACTTCCTACAGGTGCGAAGAAGCCTATGTACGAGGAATTTTTTTTTTCAGTGTTAGTTGTAGCAGGTGAAACCTAGAAGCAACTGAAATACTCAGACATAGAGAACTGGTTAAATAAATGAGTATCACCATGTGTAATTGAGTACTGGGGCGATAATTGAGTACAAAGAACGGGGTGGCTTTGTGTGTACCAGTAAGGAATAACCTCCAAGATATTCTAAGTGGAAAGAAGCAAAGAAGAAGGGGTAAAAGTGTGTCATGTACTGCTGTGGGAGGTCCCTGTAGAAAGCCCTAACACTGCTGCCACTACCTCTTCACCCCCAGAGGCTGTCCTCCCGCCCTCCAGGAACCCTCGCCACATTTGGGGGGTGGGGCAGGTTGCCCCTAGAAAGTAACTAGAATCTGTTGGTAAAGAGGCGTTATTGACAAGGTCTCTGTTGACTCAGCAACCCCTTAGTCAGAAGACTAGATAAAGATCTGCACTGCGCTCCACCTGTTTTGTAGGACTGGGAGGTGTGGAGTTGGGAGGACGTAGTCTTGGAAGAATGTGTGACCAGAAAATACAGTTGTAGCAGCAAAAGCGGGTGGGAGGAACTGATCTCTGGAATTCACTGTTGACACGAAATGAAAAGAGCAGAAAGAAAAGAGCAGGGCAGGCAGGAGTGTCTTGTTGGCATTAGGAATGTGCATAAACAATCTATTGGAAACATCACAATTTCTCTCCCCAACAAGCCCTTGGTTGGGAACAGCTTGGAAGCCCAGATGCAGGGTATCGGTGCCTCCTTCGGGGCAGGTAGCTTTGTTGAGTGCGTCATCAGGAGGTTGGGATGGGAAGGTTTTCAGTTGAAGAGTGATCGCTGGGGTATCCTCATCAGTCCTTGTCAAGAATCAGTGTAGGTCCTGAGGAGCACAGGGGGACGAGGTGAGTTCCACAGACCCTCTGTTTTGACCACTGTGGTCATGGGAGAAAGCCAGGGTGCAAAGCCAGTCTTCCAGACTGTTCTTTACACCCAGCACTTCATTCTGTCAGACAAATACCGTATCTAAAGTTAAAAGGCAAACTATGAACCAAGAAAAAATTATTTGAAACAAATATGGCAATGGGTAAAAATTAAAAATCCTTAAAATGTCATTCTAGGTCATTAAGAAAACACTAACATCCAAAGAGAAAAATGGGCAAAGAACGTGACAGAATTTGCAGAAGAAATACAAATAGTTGAAAAGAATATGGGGGGAAAAATTAACCTCGCTAGTAATCAGAAATGCATAATAAAGCAAGCTGCCAATTTGCCTTTCAATTTGACACATATTTTAAAATTCATAATGCTCGATGTTGGCAAAGGTGAGAAGGACACTTTGGTTCTGATGATAGTGAAAATCAGTACAATGTTTACAGTAATATGTGTCAACACTTAAGGTAATATGTGTCAAAGAGCCTTAAAAATATAATTTCCGGGGGCCGGCCCGGTGGCGCACTGCTATAGTGTGCCGCTTGGGAAGCGCGGCGGCGCTCCCGCCGAGGGTTCGGATCCCACATACAGACCGGCTCCCGCTCACTGGCTGAGCGAGGCGCGGGAGCAACGCCGAGGGTTGGTACGGGGGCAACACTGAGGGTTGCGATCCGTTGCCGGACACGGAAAAACACACACACACACACACACACACACAAAAAATATATATATATATATAATTTCCTGTTGACCTAATCACTTCTTTTTTTTATCCTAAGAAAATAATCAGGAAACAGATAAAGGTTTATAGTAGTGGAAAATTAGAAATGGCTAAATATCCAACAACAGGGGATTGTTTAAATACATAGTAGTACATCCATACAGTGAATCTCATGGGTATCCTACATACTGGTTCATGAAGAATGCTCAAAGATATAAAAATATTCTCAGTGTTACATTAAGTGAAATAAGCAGGAAATATAACTATGTACATGATGGTCTCAACTAACCGAAATGCATGTGCATTCGTGTTTATATATACACATAGAAATGTAGAAAATGGTATTAAGGAAATACAGCAAAATGTTAACAAAGAAAGTTGGATTGTGGGCTTCAATTCTTTTATACTTTTCAATATGTTTCAATTTTTTATAAGTATACTTTATTTTTATAATCAGAAAAATTATTCAATAAAAGTTACATCTATTTGCAAGGCTGTGTTAACCATACCAGATCATTAGTATTGCTGTCATCTCTCCATTGTGGAATTGCTATATTCCACAATTTGCATTGCTGCTAAATTTTACATTCGTTCATACCTATCTCCCACCTAGATTTCCCCACCATATCTCAACATCCTGCCATCCCCTGCAGTACTTGGCATGCCCTGACACTGCAGGTCTCAAGGTATATGTCATGCACGGGTCAAAATTTATACACTATAATGCAGACGAAACTTCTTTTAGCTTCCATGACTGGTTTTGCTGCTAGAGAGCCCGCATTTCCTCTAATACAGGTGGAGAAAGGAGGTCGTAAGCTCACCACTTAAAGAGAGTGTGGTGTCTTCCAGTTTAAAATGGCTTGTTGGGGGGCTGGCCCGGTGGCGCACTGCTACAGTGCGCCGCTTGGGAAGCGCGGCAGCGCTCCCGCCGAGGGTTCGGATCCCACATACAGACCGGTTCCCTCTCACTGGCTGAGTGAGGTGCGGGCGCAACACCGAGGGTTGCGATCCCGTTGCCGGTCCCGGTCCGGTACGGGCGCGACACTGAGGGTTGCGATCCGTTGCCGGACACGGAAAAATAAAATAAAATAAAAAAAATAAAATGGCTTGTTGGAACTTAATGAATACAGGCTCTCGTGAAATGCACATTCTCTATCAGATTCTCCTACCCCCAATGGCTCCTGGGTGCAGGGGAAACTTATCCATCCCTGGGGCATGGGGAACAGGCTCTTCTGGCTCCTCTGCTGTCCTCCCTCACTGTCTGTGCTGCTAAGGTCTGGTGTGACACCAGGTCTGTTCTCTCAGAAAAGATAAGGTGTGGGGATTGTCTGCTAGGAGCCACCTGCCACCTGGGCCCCTGCCTCAGCCTTCATTGTGTGCTGTGGGCCCACCTGCGACTGGCTGCCAATCCCAGCTGCCTCCACATCCCTGCCCACACCTCCGTAGCTGGTCCCTTCACCATAGCCTCTGCTTTTGAGCCATCTGAGTTGAATTCTATTTTCTGCTGGGCCCCTGGCTGATACAACAGTGCACGGCACGCTCTGCTGTGGATAGTGGCTCCCAGATAGTGTTGGTTAGGGGTATGAATGGCAGAAACCCAGGCAGAGCACCTGCACAACATATATGCCTTTTCCCTGAGACTGATAGGCCTGGCTTCCCACGCCAGGTCTGTGGCCTGCCACCCTGTTCACCTCTCTCCTTCACCTTCCTCTACAACATGTCCCAGCCAAGTTCCAAGGTAGATAGATTCAACCGCAGGCTCAAGAGGCTGTGTTGGTGTCAGGAGACAAGGTCACAGGGACTTACCACTGCTGGGTCAAGGATGGCCACATGCACGTGCTGCAAGATAATCAGCACCCTGTTCTCCCCTCCCAGTGGCTGCCATTCCTCTTTGTGAAAGAAACCCTCTCTGCTGGATAGTTTGCTTATAGAGCCTAGTGCCCAGAATACTGTCTGGCCCCAGTAATAGTAAGTTTCCTGAGGGCAGGGCTGTGATTCAGTCAGTTCTGTATTCTCACTGCTTAGCACTCTGCCTGGCATATAGAAAGTTCTCTATAAGTATTGACTGACTAAATGAGTCAACACTCTTCTCCTAATCAATTTCCCTATCCAAAATCTACCCTCCTTTCATGGCCCACTGATGAGGCACCTTCCAGAGAAAGCACTTCCTGGATACAGAAGCTGTAGCCTGGTTAGCAATTTTAGGGAAAACAGACATCAGAATCATAATCCAAATTCCCCTCCTTGGGCTGCAGTGATGTGCTACCTTTTGCAAGGTGAAATGCAATAGAGACAAATAGGATTCCTAAAATCTCCTGTCCAAGCAGAGAAAGGAGGATTCTGACTTACTAATCCTCCATAGAATCAGAGTAGAATCTGGGTGGGTGGGTGGAAGGATGGATGGAATCTGTGCCAAATGAAGAATGACTTTTAAAAAAAAGAAGAAGAGGAAGAATATTTGAGAAAAGATATTCCAGAGAGTTTTACAGCTATATCAAATACTTTAAGGGGCATTGTATGATAAACAAATCACATTTACGTAAGGGTGTAACTACAATCACTGGCTGAGAGTTTAAGAAAGTGGGTTTTAGTTTATTTTTAAAGGATATTTTAATACTCAGAGCTGTTCACACATGGAACACACAGTTTGTATGGCTGTGCACTCTCACTGTAGACAGGGTTAAATAGAGGCCAAGCAACCTCCTTGAGGGGTAATAAAGGTAGATTCCATCTGGTGCCACAGAAGCCATGGAAGGAAGAGTAAGTATTCCTAATCTCTGGTTTCCTCTCTGGTCCTCAGAATTTACTCACAGGGAAATCTCAAAGGGGAAGGAAAGCACTCTGAGAGAGTGGGAGCCCCCAGCCCACAACACACCTAGGAACTCAGAGGAGGAGGAGTCACGGCTACTCAGGGTGTCCCGTGACCACTGCAAGAATTTCCCACATACCCAGCAGAAGAGCTCAGCTCTCCCCATTACACAGAATGGAAAACTGAGACTAGAGAGTGGAAAGGGTAATAATAACAATAACTGCTGCTACATTCTGGGCACTTACCAGGCCCTGGGCCAAGTGTTGTTCACACACAATCTCCAACCCTTACAGGAGGTTGGGTTGACCTTAGTTGACAAATGAGGAAATTGAGGCTCGGGGAGATTAAGTAGCTGCTCCCACCCACCGAAAATGGCAGGGCTAGAAAGAACCCAAGCCAAGGTACAAGTCCAGGCCACCTGGCTCCAGAGCTTCCTTCACAGTTCACCACAGCCTCCCCTGGGGCAGGAGGTGTCCACCCAGACAGCTTGAGCTACAGTCAGAGCCCTCCTCCCCACCCCTCTTATCTGTCCCCATCACCTCAAACCTCTCTGTCGCTGGTCTCACCACCCCGTCCTCAAACACCTCCCTCCTCCTGTCACAGGCTCTCCTGACCTACATGGAGAAATCTAGTCCAACAACGACAGACTCCATGCACCCAGGACTAAAAGAAGCCAGGTGGCAGAGTAAATGAAAGTTGGCTGAAGGCCTCCGCTTAAGTGCTCTCCATTCTGCCTTGTCTTTGCATTCTGGGCTGTCCTGGATTTGCGTGTGACTCTGTGCATGGCGAGAGGGCTCTGTGCTTGCTGCAAGGGAGGGTCCCCGAGCCTGGCGATGGATGAAGGATCCAGGAGGTGGGAGGCCCGAGCTGAGCTCAGGAGATGAGGGCGTGGTCAGCCCCATCTTTCCAGCCTCATTAGTAACTCTAGGAAGTGTTTGTCAGACCAGCCCTACCGTGGGGTGGGGGTAGCGGGTGGAGGCAAGGAGAGGGGTTGTGCTGATCTAAAAGCTGGGGGGGGGGGGGGGGGGGGATGGGTGGGGGAAAAAGGTGGGGGGGGGGGGGCAGGGAGACAGAGCAGAAGAAAGAGAGAT
>NW_007726632.1:289803-350074 GCF_000696425.1 Galeopterus variegatus | reverse complement strand
GGGGGGGGGGGGGGGGGGGGGGGGGGGGGGGGGGGGGGTTGGGTGGGGGAAAAAGGGGGGGGGGGGGGGGCAGGGAGACAGAGCAGAAGAAAGAGAGATGCTCTTCAGCTGCTATGGGCACCATCAAAAAGAATCTCTCTGACCAGGTACCTCCCCAAACCCATAATCAACACAGTCTATGCCACAGCCTAAGCAGTGGCCATCCCCAGAGCACCTGTCTCTCAGCCCCATGGCAGGAAGCCCTGGATCCCAGACAGGCCCCGTTGGCAGGGAGGCACAGGCAGACAGACCAGCCTGGGAGAGATCTTTTTCCATTTCTGATCTCTGGCTCCATCCTCGGTCCCTGAGACAGTGAAGCCACTTGGCTTGCTTCTTGTCTGCCACTGGAGCCCTTGGAGAGAAGCTAGAACTAGTAGGAAAGGCAGGTGGTGAGCAGGATTCAATGAGGGAAAAGACGACTGCGAATGGGCTTGGCCCACCCCATTCGAGCATGAATAAATAAACAACTGCGATGATGAGCAGCCGCCTTGCCACACAGCTTCGCCAGCCAAGAGAGAATTCCTTCAAAAGAACAGAGCCTGGTGTAGGTTCATTATTCATGAGCAGGGCCCACCAAGGTGGGGGCCTCTGTTGTTCGTTCCAATTTAACACGGGCCTTGGTGGAGAGGGAGAGAAGGGCAGGCACAGGCAGGGCGGTAGATCTCTGTGCAGCAGCCAGAAGCGGTAAGAGTTCAAGTTCACAGCACTCATCTCAGAGACATGCTCAGGGCGATCTGTTCTCCTCTCATGGTGACAAAGTTCTGGGTGCTGCAGCCATGTTGGGTCACTTCTCGTGAATGGCGCCTCTCCACCCCCTGGTCCATGAAATAGATTTGTGCCACCAAATGTTCAATTCAGTGAGCATGCACTAAACACCTGCCATAGGACAGACACCGTGCCTGTGTTCTGGGGCTCAAGAAGATGAATGAGGCTCTCTCATTACCTGTGAGGAGCTTATGCTCTAGAATATTTGGGTACAGGAAGAAGTCTGCTTAGGAGAAAGACCTGGCTATGAGTCAGACAGGTGTGGGCTTGACCACCGGCTCTGCCAGTGCCTGGCCATGGAGCCCTGGCCACACCACCTGCCCAGCTGAGCTTTCTCAACTTAATAGGGATACTAATGCCTTCCTTGAAGTGTCATTTTGTAGATTACAAGTTAAGGTATCCAGCACAATTCCTGGCACATGGTAGATGCTCAATAAATTTGAGCCGCTCGCGGTAGTGATAGTGTTTGACCCTCACATAAATATCTTGCCCTTTGATATCATTCAGGAAATTGTCTATTTTTTTGTTTGTTTTTATACAAAAGTTTGGCATTTTTTAGAGTTACTCTTAGAGTAGCCCTGCTTACTCAGAATGGTTCCACTATCGCACCTTGCTAGAAGGAGAGCAGTTGGTCTCCACTCTTTATATTTAAAAATCTTCCTTCAGAATTAATTTTGCTGCATTACCTTTATGACATTAGCCTATAATTTAGGAAATAATAATATGAAATAGCAAACACTTACTGAGCGCTTGCTGTGTGTCAGGCACTGTGCTAAGGGTCTTATGTCCACTATCTCATTTAATCTTCACAGCAAACTTTGACATCGGTAGTTTGCTTACCATTTTACAGATGAACTGAGGCCTAGAGAGGTTAAACTGCCCACTGTCCCATGGTAAGTGACAGAGCAAAGATTCAAATATGCCTGACCCAGAGCTCTTAACCACCTATGTGATTTACACATGGATTTCCTTCTGTTGGGAGCCATGTACAGTGCATTTGATTCAGGATAGTAGGGCCATAGAAGGGCAAAATTAGGACCAAGTGCAGCAGCAGTTCTAGGACGAGAGTTGCAGCCCATTGAGAATTTCCTGGCCAAGAGCTAGAAGATTCTAAATCCCCACCATAGCCAGGTCGGTAGACTGTGATGGTTCTTTCTCATATGGGACCTGGCACTGGTCTCTGATTGTGACCTGTGTGTGAATTCCTGCTGTCCCAACCAGATTGTGAGTTACTCAAGAGTAGGGGCTGGCAACCATTCAACAGTACTTATTGAGCACCAGCTGTATGCCTCCCCTTGTGCTGAGTGCTGCAAAGTCTAAAAGAGAGGGACCCTGCCTATGAGGAGTCACAGACAGCTGGAGGATAGAGACACACACATGCCGAGACAACCACCATACCAGCCCCCCTGTGCCCAGATGGAGCCAAGGGAGCACTCTTGGCTGGCAACAGGTCAGATGCCTCCCACATCTGGGGGCACAAAGTAGGTGCTTGAACCTGACTAGCAAATTGAACTTCCTATTTTTGGAGGTCACCAAAAGGCAGCACCTCTGGGTCATGCCCAGCTGGGGTTGCTCATTCTGAGGTGGGAACAGAGGCAGGAAATACAGCTGTCCTTTTGATAAATCTATGCATTTCAAAGAAAACAGAGCTGGGCTTTGTGCATGTGTGACCTCATCACAGCAGCAGGGGGTATAGTGAGACTAAAAGGTAATTCTTTCAGCTCCCATTTGGGGATTGGACACAGGACCTTGCTGTCCCAGGAGACCTAAACACAGGATAGATGACACTCAGCTGGGGTGGCTGGAATCCCAGTGTGCACAGATCATTGCATCCCAAGAACTGATGAATCAAACCAACCCTGGAAAATAATATGAGAAAAGCCAGGCTTCCAAACCCAGATTCCTCCCTGTACATTTCTCCTCCTGCTGGAGAAACTGGCCCGCACTCATTCAAGGGTGTGATATTCTCATGTCTCTGTCTCTTTCCCTTCATTTATAATCAATGCTTATTCTCAGAAAAGGCTGCAGAAGTGAATTTTTATTAAGGGGTAAGTAACTGAACACGTTATATGTGTTGCCTCTCTCAGGGGTACTTGCATTTAAACCAGGATCAATGGTTTAAGTGAAAGGAATAAAACATGGAGAGTGGAATTTCAGATCTTGATGGATGCTTACTAGAGTTTTGGATGGTGTAGTGTTTCTGGATCTTTCAAATAGTACCACCTATTCTAACTGAATGTAAGCTATTCCTAATCTGGGACACCTTGGCCTCAGAAGGTTAAAGTAGGTCTCTTGAAGAGTTTCTGCCCCGCCCCCCACGCACCAGCCCTGGTGGCCTTCGAACCCTGGTTTCATGATAGGCCTGTTAAGGGTATATGATCCAGGGTCGAGAAATCAGCTGAGACCTTCGTCTCTGGGTCTTTTTCTTTGTCTCTTTGTTTCTAAGAACAGAAATGCTAGACCAGCCCAATAACACACAGTAGCATTTGGATCTCACTGTGGTTTATTTAGAGCTAGAGGTGGGGGAGGGACAGAGAAGAGAAGCAGTGGTGCTGGGTGGGGGCAGGGGACAGCTGGAGTGCCTTTGAGGGAGCAGCTGCTTTGGAGCCCGCTCTGTGGGTGTACAGCAAAAGGGTGGCTTTTAGTACTTTTCAAGAGATAATCTCGTTCATTAAATCCCAGCTGAGGAGGTGGGAACTACCCTTAGATGGTTCCTGCCCTCCCTCCTGTCCTCCCGCAGTGTCCTCCAGAGACCATCTCCAGTGCCCAAGCACAGTGGGGTCCATGGGGTCCAACTGCTTCATCCCCCCCACCCCCAACGCCCAGCTCTGGCCTTCTGGCCTCCTACAGAGGCCAGCTAAGGCAGGAGGAAAGGTTCCAGGCACTTCATCAATCACCTTCTCTCTGCCTGGCAGTGCCCAGGGAAAGGAAGCTGCCATCTCCACAGCGCATGGCATTGTTACCAGCAATGCCAAGAGATAATGACAGGTTGAGTGTTCGCCGCCTAGTGAGGAGTTGCATGCAAATGACTCTGCTCTGAATGGGCTTAATTGTCACTGCCTGATGTGGTGGCTCAAACCACCTCCCCCTCCCTCTCCTGGTGGGGAGAAAATGGAGCAGGGAGCAAAGGAGATCCTGTGGTGTGGAGAGGGGTGGGCTCAAAATGACCATGGGACCTGGATCCCTGGAGAGAGAGAAGCAGGCATTTCCCCTCTATGGGGCTGAGCCTGCCAGTGCACAGCTGTGAGCGGGGAGGGGGGATTCACTCCCTGACAATGTGATCCGGAGTGAGATGTGGATCTACAACCATAAATCCCTTTATGCATCGCAGTTCAGCCGTGAGAGGCCATCACGTGCCTGCGTGATGTTCCCGCTTGGCCAGCCAGGCCCGGGAAGAGAAAGGAGGGGGTGCAGAGACAAGGTAATAAGCCCCCTCCCTGTGCACTGCATGGAGCCCTGCCCCGACCCTCCCTCCAGGAACTCCAGCTGGGGCTGCTGCAGAGCTGCGCACAGAGACCCAGCAAGGAAGATGGGAGGGTGGTCAGAAGTAGAGAGAGCCAGCATGTATTGAATGCTTCCTTCATTTCAGGCATTTTTCTCGATGCTTTTCCATGGAAAGTGTAAAGACTCATTTGCTTCTCACTGTATCTGTATAATGTAGGCTCTAGTATTATTATTACCCTCTGTGTTTGCACATAAGGAAAATGAGGCATAGAGAAGTTAAGTGATTTGCTCCAGATTACACACCTGGGCAGATCCCAGATTCAAATGCGGAGCCTGGCCCTAGACCTTGCACTCTGATGTTCCACCTCCCTCTAGTGACACAGCCCTTTCCTAGTGCTCTCCTGTATCGGGGCAACAGAGATGGGTCCCGGATGCCACACTGGGTTTTAGTGTCTGCCTCTGAGTGAGCATACATCACTGTTGATGTGATGTCTGTACAGCGATGCATCTTGTATGCCCATCTTCTGACTCAGCTGGAGATCCTCTGACCCAGCCAGAGCCAGGGTCCCACAGCCCTTACTGGGTTGAATCCTGGAGGGGAGCCCATTTTGTCAAAGAAAGCACTGGGTGGTGGCAGATGTCCTGTGCTGTGGAGGAGAAGGCTGAGGAAGAACCCAGTGAATAAGTTCATATGGTGTGGAAGGGGGCTGGGGTGCTGCTGAGCAGAGTAGGCTCTGAACCCCTCCAAAACAGCACCTTTTCACCCATTTTACACTTTGGGGTTTCATATGAGATTTCATTTGAAGAAAGGTACCCATACTCCAAAGTAAAGTATCCAAAACCAGGAGATTTCTAAGGTAAATTCTACAGTTCTGAGTCTAGGTAATAAGGAGCCACTGAAGATCTTTCAATTAGGGGAGACCATTTGAAGATCTCCCTCCAGTCACAAGTATCCCAGTGGATAAGAAAGAGTAGGGACCAGAACTAAGCATGGCCACCCAAAGGCCAAGAGCTGGCTAGTGAAGAGAGGTAGCTGCACTTTCCCAGAGCAACCAAAATAATGGGCTGCATCCAAGATGACCTTCCTAATCATCCCAGGAAATGGGGCAACAAAAGGTGGGATTCAATGGTGAGGTACTAAGAAAAGATTTCTGGTTTTGCAGCAACTGCCCCAAATTTACCCCAGGCTGCAGCAGGGCAGCTTATCAATTGGTCAAGAATGTTCTAATCGCTGAAAAGAAACTGGTGTTGTGATCCATATTACTGTGATAATTCTATAACTCTGCTGCATTAGTGTTATTAAATGTCAATGTAGAAAAAAGACACCAAAACCCTGCTCCAAAATGGGATACTCAGAAGCCTTTCTCAAAACTCTCAGAGGTCTTGATGAGTTTAAACCAAAGCAGTTCAGCTCTGATGTTGAGATTGTGACAAACTTACTTGGGGTTCTTCACTGCAGCACCAGGAAAGGGGGACAGAAGTTGGCACTGCCCTTCCTCACTGCACAGAGCCTCCCTGCTCCTCTGTGCCCCTTCGTGAACCCCCTTCCCCTGCCCATCCCATCCCAAACCCTGAAATTATATAGACAAGGGTAAAGAAATGTTTGAACTTGACGTTTAAGGAATAAGACATGAGATCGGTTTGGATCACTCTGTGAATGTAGAGAAAGATGAAAAAGCCAGAATTTTGCTATAGAGTCAAGAACTCCCAAGGTGTGGGGGGAAAGCACAACAGAGCCCAGACCTGTTTCAGCCTAGTTTCCAGGACTGCACCTTGGACAGCTGCCATCTCCTAAGTCACCCTGGATGCCATGATCTAGCAGGGTGGATCTTGGACTGGGGTGTTAGGAAACCTGAGTTCTAATTCTTCCTGTGTTCTTCAACCTTGGGCAAGTCACTGAACTGATTCCTACTCTTCAGTTAAAAGGGGTAATGAGTTCCACACCATAGAACATTGGAAAACATTAAGGTTCTATGAAAACTACTATCATTTTTATCTTGTACAAATTCATTGTACTAAAAGGTAATCCCCTTGGAAAATCTCAGGAAATGACCTGAATAGAGAGATCTGCTGACAGGCATTCTAGATCTCCTAAGCGCATTCAGAGGGAGTGAAGGGAGAGAGGGGAGCTGGGGAGAATGTTTGAAAGTTTCATATTCTACTTTCTTTTATAAGTAGTGGTCATCTACCTGTTGGGGGGAAATGGTAAACAATTAAATGACCAATAAATGTTTTACTTCTTCACTATACGTATTTTTTGTGTCAGGCCTCACCTGAGTTTATGGATAGGGATAGGCACAATTTGCCAATATGCTCAAAATGCCTAGGCTTTATATGTCTTTGTTTGTGTTTTTATTTTCTTTCCTTGTTCTTTAAATAAAGACCATATTCCCAAAGATGCAAAAAAGAAAGTGAGTTTAGGATGATTCTGAAGTTGACAACTTTCTTTCCAAGTTACAGGAGAATTAAGCTGCAAAAATGAAAAATCAAAAGTAATCTGTGATACCTCCTTCTCCCAGGCTGACGAGAGCCTTGGCCTTGAACTCAGGTGGAGTCTTAACTGCTCATGGCCCTCTCCACCCCCACACACCTTCCCTCCAGTTCACTTCTTGGCAGAGGTCTTTCTAGCAGGTAAGGTGACTGAGGCCATTCTGGCGCTGTCCCAGGTCCTGAACTGCTGCAGGTTCTCGTCTTAGTGATTAAAGCGGCTCTGGAGCGCTCCCCTATAGTCAGCTGTTGTGTGGAAACTAATTTCCATATAATAACATTTTGTTATTTGTAATAAATCATATCCACAGTAAGGTGACTGGGTTATGTCATTATTTGCAAACCTACAGAATGTAATTATAATATGTCTGAAATCCTCCATGCAGAACGGTGCTGTTCCAGCCGTGGCACCGTCCAATAATAATAAAATTTATATTGTGCTTTACGTGACTGCTCATCACAGTAACTGTTCTACGCCAGGGGAAAAGAAAGCCCACAGCAGTGACAAATTCATGAACGGGGAAACCTTGTAAACGCCAAACTAGTTGATCCCAAAGCTAGCTACTAGGTTTCCTCTTTTTTTCCCCTATGAACCTTTTATAGTAACAGATTTGGTGTCCAGGTTTGCCTCTGAATTCAAAACAATCAGTTTTGTTTCGTTTTCTTTTGTTTTTGAGTTTCCTTTTTATGCATTAAATACACATGCATCGGCCTTGGCTGATATTAGTTCATAAGGACGAGCTTTTTGAACAAAATACCTGTATTGCTCCTTTTCACTACTTTTTCCCTTTGTCCTGTCTTCCACCTCCTATGCCTCATCATTGTTTTTCTAGAACACATGGTTCCATTGCTTTCTGTGAGCATAGTAATGCAGGTTCCATGGGCAGTAACTAAGGGACATACTGGTTATTCATCAGCTTACATCTGTTTCTAAAATTTCCTCTTTTGTTGAATTTCACCCAAGCATAGAAATACATAATTGCAATTAGAAATGAGCTCTCCAATGCTATCTCTTCTCTCCAACCTGATAGAGACTTCTGTACACCATTGGCATGCCCTGCTGGGGTTTCTTCTGAGAAGAATGACAAGTTCTGGCTTATCAGAAGATACTCTGAACTTCCAGGGAGATTGCATTTCCTAGTAGCAATCCCATTAAGAGCAGAGCCTTGTAATTGCGGCAAATCTGGACTTAAGAATAACAATTTTTTACTATCTGATGCCTTGCAATCTTTTATAACTCTGGGGAAACATTCCACCCACTTTAACCACAATGGTCTTCCTTTTATTACATAGGTAGTGGTGGCAGCTCTCTAAGATAATTTTGTTTAGGGCTGTGAAATTTGCCTCCAAATCCAAAATTGAATTCAACCCACTGCTTTCAGCAGGAGTGATGTGCTTGTGTGTTTATCTCTTTCCCAGGGATGTTTGCAGTTATTGATGCTGAGTGTGGTCATTTATCATGGACAATACAGAACAAAAAAGAATTTATTAATAAGTTTCCTGCTGTCACATGATTTTGTCTTGGAGCTTAAGACATGACATTTTGTTCTTAGTCACTTCTATCTGCATATTTCTGCACCTGTGTCCTCCTATTTCTCTACTTTGGGAGGTGGTTGAGGGAAGGTCGTCTTATGTTGGTTGTGAAGGAATTGAAGCTTGAAAGGTTGCTTTTGTTGCCACATGGAGCTGACAAAAGTCCACCTCTCGGTCCAGTACAAGGGTGGAGATGGGGATGGCGACTGGCATTGACAAGCTCTTCCTGATTATTAAGTTAAGGTAGTGAAATGCATCACCAGGGAGAGGAGTTCGTCTTCTGTCTCACTTTGGTGGAAATACTGGGCAAGGCCAGCCCTAGCATCTTAGGGTTCTGGGATGCCTGTGAGGTGTATTGAAGCCTATCCATAGAAGCATGTAAACTCGTGCTTTTGAAAACAATTGAGTGATACAGAATAAAATCTCTTGTTGCAATATAAAATGAAAAAGGCATTTAAAACTGCCTATACAGTCTGATCTCCAACCCTTCCCACTAAGACTGGAAGGAAATACACCAAATGCACCAAAATATTAAAGCTTCTTTCTTTTACTAGTTGTATTACAGGTGGTTTTCATTTTCTTATTTCTGCTTTTCTGAATTTTTCAAATTTCTTACAATAAATATATATTGTACATTAATCAGAAAAGAGGTAGATATTTTTAAAAGCCCTCCAGAGATAGTGGCTTCACTGACTTCCTCGATCCCTATTCTGATGATTTGCTCCCCAACCCTCCCCCTCCACTATGAAGAAAGCCTTCCTCATTAAAGCTCCCCTTAGCCTTCCCTCACCCTCATCTCTTATAGAGAAGTGTCTTAGGAAAATATCAAAGGGCGCGCGCACGCGTGCGCGCGTGTGTGTGTGTGTGAGAGAGAGAGAGAGATCGTGTGAATGAAAGAAAGAGACAGAGTAATCATTACATCAGGAAAGAGGAAACCCACCATAGAAATGCAAAACAGAACAGTTGAAGAGAGAGGCAAGGGTGAACTATGGAGAAGTCCCATCTTGACAAAGGTAACAATGAGGAATTAAATCCCACCATAGAAACTGTCAAAGGGCAGGGTATGACAGGGAACTGAAATATCCAGGGGGAAAGAGACATGCCCTTCACCCCTCCCTGGCCTCCTTCCTTCCATAAGCCCCAACCATGTAAATATGAGGTCCTCAGTACAGGAATGAGGGTACCATAAACCAGGGAGGGACCGGGGGAGCCCAGGCAGGGAGAAAGGACCGAATAACTGGAGTTCAGAGAAGGAACAGGAGCTGCTGCAGATCTGCAGGGTGTCAGATTGAGGTGGTCTAACCCAGCCTGCTGCGGACACCTAGACCACAGACATCAGTGCTGGTCTGGCCCACTATTTTGCAGAAGAAGCTGACACCCAGAGGGAAGACAGGACTGTCCTTGGAGTCTCAGGACAGGAGACATACACAGGTGTGTATGCATTTCTAAGAGCATCAGCAAGTCCAAAGAGCTTCTCAGCTAGGGCATTATCACCCCCTCCTGGGTGTTTGGAAATGGGGGAGGGGAGTATATTTGGTTGTCACAAAAGACTGAGGAATCTACCGGCATTTAGTGCACAAGAACTAAGGATACTAAATGCCCTTCTTTGCCTGCAATAGACCCACAAAGACATGTGCCTACCTCAAATGCCAATATTGCCCCCTATTGAGAAACACTGGAGATTTACTGTAGGATGGGATTTCTGAAACAGAGCCACAAACGGGGACCCAATACCTGTGCACCTCACTCAGCAACCCTTGAGGATTGAGTGCCCCTTGCTCCATTTTCTGCCCTTTGGCAAGACTAAGGGAGGTTGATGTTTTACTTCCCTAGCTAACTGGACACCTGTCTCCCTTTTAAAAAGACCACTTAGAAATGCTGCAAGTTGGGCCGGCCCATGGCTCACTTGGGCGAGTGTGGTGCTGGCAACACCAAGGCCAAGGGTTTGAATCCCTGTATAGGGATGGCCGGTTAGCTCGCTTGGGAGAGTGTGGTGCTGACAACACCAAGTCAAGGGTTAAGATCCCCTTACTGGTCATCTTTTAAAAAAATAAAAATAAAAATAAAATAAAATAAATTTATAAAAAGGAATGCTGCAAGTTCAATAAAATGGTCCAAGGAAAACGGGACCCCACATCCCTGTAATGGACAGAAATAGGAGGCCCCCACCGCTTTGCTCCAGTGAGGGCCCCGGACCCTGGCCAGCCCATGGTCTTTTCTGATAAATGAGTCCATAGTGCTGCCCTGGCTTCTGGGACTGGGGACTGTAAGAAGCCTGTAAGCGAGCCCTGGGTGGCAGTCAGGCCGCCTGTCGTCTTTCCTGGGCAGGTGGCATGGGAGCAGCTTTCGTTCTCGTTTTGTTTGTCAGACTCTAACTAGGGAGGCTGCACCACAGCCCTGAAGTATCAGCTGAGTGTCCCAGGCCCCGTGAGGCACTGCAGAGGCAGCTTCCTTTCTGCTTCGGGAATCTGCCTTTTTGAGGAACAGGAGCAAGAGGGCGGGACAGGTTGGGGGAGTAGAAAAGCAGAGACTGCTGAAGGGCAGAAGGTGTCCGTTTGCCTCCTCTCTGAGCTGGAGCTGGCTGACCAATTGGTCAGATACTGCAGAGGGCAGGACAAGTGAACACAGAGGGAGGAGCTGGGCCCTTCCCCTCACGGTCCCCTCCCCACCAGCGGACAGGGGCAGGAACACCCTCTTGGTAAGTGCCTCATAAGTGCCAGGTACTGTGCCAGACACTCGGGGGCCTCATTTCACTTAATCCTCACAGGCACCCTCCAAGGTGTCATTAGCTCCATCTGTGAAGAGAAGACTGAGCCTGGAGGAAGTGACATATCTGCCATCAGTGTCCGGGCTTGCTCCCAGAGCTACCTGACATCACAGCGGAAGCTAGGAGCATGGACTCTGGAATCGGGCTGCCCGGGTCCAAAGCCTACTTCCACCAGTACTAGTTGTGTGGCCTGGAGACAGGTAATCAACCTCTGTATGCCTCAGCTTCCCCATATGAAAAAGGAGGGCAATAATAGTACCTGCCTCGTGGGGCTGTTTAAGGGATTATGTTATTGAATATGTGTAAGGCACTTAGGATGTTCCCAGCCTGTGACGAGTGCTTAATACAATGACTACTGACCGTCAGTGAGCCTAGTGCCACCCCGGCTTCCATAGTGAGAGGGCTTCACAGTTTATATCAGGTTTTACGGGGTCTTTGTCTCTGCCAGACCCCACGGGAGATCCCAAAGGAAGAAATAACACAGAGCCAGTGCTCAGGGGGCTTCCAGAGAAACAGAAGACCCCGGACGTGCACATGCATACAGACACAGATATTCAGATGCTGAAGATGCCAAGTGAAGACGTGAACTGCGGTGGCACCGAAGGGCTGGCCGCAGGGGCTCCGGCCGCATGCGAGGCTGTCTTCACTGAGCCAGTTTCCAGGAGGAGGTGCATTGCGGGAGTTAGGGAGGAGAGGGACGATGGCTCAGACTCAGCAGAGAGGAGTGACATGGAGAAACCAGGAGCCCAGAGCTCTGAAGAACGGGGGCCCCAAATGCTGGTGTCCAGGGGCCCATGCCCTACTTAATCAGCATGGATTTCCACCATAGCCCTGGGATCTTCCACCTGCCTCTCCAGGGGAGATGACCAACTCAGGTTAGGTTGCCCATGGCCCAACCTGGCCCAGGGTATACAGGCCAATGCCTGTGGCCCAACCCCCAGGCTGTATCCTTTCCTGCCAGATCCTTTCAAGATGCCCCCTTTACCCAGCTCTGCCTCCCTTTTGTCCATAACTTGCAAGAAACCCACTTGGCACACCAAGTACAAAGACTTAAGAGCCAGTGGTATCTGATGTGGAGCCCTAAATATGGAGGTGGTCCCTGGTGAGGGGTCTGGGTGCACCAGGGGACAGAGAATCCTAGGGAAGGAAAGAATCCCTGGGAGCCACCTCCATGGTAAGGGCCCCTCGATCTTTCTAGAACATGCCATGCACAGGGCTACCAGAGGCATTTGTGACAACAGTGTCTGAAAGAGGGACTTTAGATGCCGGCACCTGAGTGCATTAAAAGCCTGTCAGAAAGCAGGGATAATTTATGAAGAGGACTCTGAAGGAATGCAGACAGGGCAAGGGAGGTACAGGGAGCGCAGCCTGCACACCTGAGTATCTAAAGCAGAAGCACCGCTTCCTACCTCTCCATGTCCCGAGACATAGAATGTTACAGGTCGCAGCCCGTGTGGCTCGCATATTCCTGTGGCTCTGGTACAATCCAGTAAATGCATTGTGACAGTAGCTGAGTGGATTCTATGTGCTGAACAGATGTCTTCTAGCAGACGAAGTTTCTGTGACTGTATCACACTGTGCTTTCATCAATTATACATCACTCCTCATTACAGAGGCGGGCGCTCATGACGGGATGCCGTGGCTAAGTGAGAATGGCCACACTGAGACACACAGGCAAGCTTTGGGGACCCGGGGTCCATTGGGTTATGGGGGTGCTGGAGCCAACTCCTCTCCCCAAAGACCCCACATCATCCCCTTCACCCTGCTACCTCTTTGTAGATCTTAAAACCACCTCCCCTACACTAGATGAGCTGGGGTCATTTGTTTCCATTTTTAAAATAATTATTACAAATTGTTTCAAATTGTGTAGAATAATGAACCTCATACGCCCATCACCTGATCACCCGGATTCAACAGCTATGAAGATTTGTCCACACTGGCTTTATCTCTCCCGCAACTTTGTGCTGAAGTGTTTTAAAATGAATCCCAGACCTCCAGTGATTTCGCCCCTACATAACTTAGTGTGAATCTTTAAAAGAAATATGTCTATTTTCCTATATAAGTGCGTGATTATGACCACTGCTTACAAAATTGACAATACTTCTTTGTCATCATCCCATACTCAGTCTGCATTTGAGGGTCTTTGTGGTTTATGACCCCTTCCTAGCCATGGGCCCAGGACACACCCCACTGCACGGTCCCAGCAGAGTCTGACCGGCAGTCCTTTCTAGAGCAGCTCTTGAATCCCCATCCCCAGACCACGACCAGAGCTTGGGTAATATTCTGGCTTTGTGCTCCTTCTTAGAGGACAGCAGGGACATAGGTCTGTGGAGGGATGTACTGCAGATGCCAGGAAGGGCTTGTGTGGGAGGAACAAGCAGTTCTGGCAGGTACTGGGGGTGGGGCAGTGAGTAGTGAAGAATAACTTAGATGTGCCTGTCTGCTGCTTTCTGGTGTAGGCAGGTACTTCCCAAAATGTGCTATGCATGCCTTTGTAGCATTCCGGCAATTCTAGGTGGGGCATGGACAAGCATTACCAAAAAATATGCGTTTATTTTAATCTTCATTTAAAAAGAAATAGAACCTGCTTATCAGGCCCATGGTTTCATGGATGTCATTGCTGCAGCTGAGTCCAGCCAAAAAAGTTTCATGATTTAAGATCAATTTTGAGAAAAACATTAAATAAATAATAATGCAGATGGTATTTGGAGAAAGCAAAAAAATCTCTAGTGGGACCCAAAACCTTGAAGTGTAGGGACCCTGGTGTGGGAGAAGGAGTGGGAGATTGTAACAAGGTCATTTGAATTTCAGTCCAAGCTCTGCTAATTACCAGCTGGGTAACTTTAGCCAAAGCGCTCAACCTCTTGGGGCTTCACTTTTTCACCTGTATAATGGGGCTATGCCTGTTCACCTTTCCACCACACCTCATTGATGTCAAACTCAAAGGGACAAAAATGTGTTTTTAAACTGGGAAACCCTCTAGAAAGGCAAGTTTTAAGATACCCTGAGAAGTCCCCAGTTTTAAAGCTTTCTGTACCTCGTGTCATTTGCCCACTCCCAGGGGTTCTCTGCCACTCACAACCTGGATCCAGTCCCTCTGATCAGCTCTCAGTGCTGCAGGTCGTTAAGCCTGCCCATTGTAATAAGCATCGATTATCATTATCAACATGATTATATTTACTTAAGATCCCCAGAGCACACGAAGATGCAGAGAGCTCTCTTGCGTCCTCCGCTTTACAAGAACGATTTGCCGTGTCTAAAAACCATTTCTAGAATTAATTTGCCTACTGCAAACAATTTATATTAATGAAAACACATGGAGTTGGGGGAGGTGGGGGGGGGTGTTCTGCCTGCAGAGTGTGTTTGCTTTGTTCACCTAGAATAAAAAGAGTTTGAGCGTGTGTTTGTTTTGAATGAATAAAGAGCTGGATGACAGGAGGACAGGCTGTCCCGTGCATCTAATCCAACTTGGTCTAGCAGTCATCTCCAAGGCGGGTTGCGGAGTCGGCAGGAGCTCGCTCCGGTTGCTTGCATTTTAATACGCGGTGATGTCTGTCATCTGCTTCTCTCTATTTATAGGCCCCCCTCTCAGGCTTGCATTTGATTGTGGTGGAGGAAGAGGCTGCCAGGCTCATCCAAGGCTTGGAATAAGCCAAAGTGGGGACCTCTGTGCCTTCTGACCCCAACTGTCCCCACAACAGCCTGCAAACACCACGCCTTGTTTGTAGCCGCCGCTCTCTCCCGTGTGTGCTTATTTTATTTATTTGGGTCGATGAGGCTCATTTTCCTCTCTACAGATGGCAGCAGGGTCCCCTGATCTCAGGCGCTGAAAACATCAGACTGATGATGCTCTTGCTTGTCAGAGGGAAAGGGCGGTGGGAGGAGGAGGAGAGGGCAGGAAGACAGGAAGGTAGCTGTGAGGATGGGGACAGGAGCCCACGCCCACCTCGCCAGCCTCTGGCCTGGGTGTTGATGTTAATGTTTGGACTCAGCCTGCATGCACCTCCCACCCCACTGAACCCTTCTTGCTTCTTTGGATACAGTGACTCAAATGTTTAGCGCTCGACAGTGCCTTGATGACAACGTACTCCAGAGCTCTCCCCAGCAGCTGACAGCGGCAACTTGGCAAGGCTGTGGGCTGTGGAGGCGCCGGCCCTGCCTCACTGCCATCCAGGGTACATGTGTGTTTGCATAATAACCTACAAAACTGCTCTGGGGGCAGTGCTCAGGGTCCTGCTGGGGAGGGGGGCTTCATCAACACAGATTTGTTTGGGAGCTGCAGTCTGTATTAACCCAGATTTATTTGCCCCTGCAGTTTGCATGGGCTACCTGAGGCCAGATGGAAAACCAAAAGTGGCCAAAATGGACACTCGGCCCTCAAGGAGTGAGGGGACCCCTCTGTCCAGAGGAAAAGGATAGGCTACATCACCAGCAAATGACGCCCTCCAACAGGGGTCACTGACAAGGCTGGCAGAGGGGCAGCCTCCCCCCTCCACAGGGACAGTTGAGAACGTGGACCCTGGTGCCAGACTTCCTGGTTCTCCTCCTGGCTCTGAGCTATGTGACCTCACAGCCTCAGCTTCTCCAACCCTAAAATGAGGGTGCTGATGGAACCTACCCCAGAGTGCTGTCAGAGGTTAAATGGATTGACATCACCAACATGCTTAGAATGGCACCTGGCACATTGAAATACCATATGCTGTTTTCTCCCAGTGTTTGGGGTTACTCTGAGGTTTAGAATGGTGGTGTCCCCAAATCCCAGCTTGTTAAACCTGGTGATCCTCTTGTCCCAGGCAGAGAGGGGCCCTGATTCATTCAGGACCACAGGAAGATTCAGAACACAGCGCCACCACTATTTTTGAGGAGGGAGTCCCTGCAAGAGGACCCCATCAGTACGGTGCCCTCGGCTGGCCCTGCAGCGGAGGCTTCATCAGCGTGAAGATGAGGGACAAAGAGAAGGCGTGGAGAGCAGAGAACAGCTCTAATCCTAGAAACCAAAGGAGACTCTGTATTTTTAAGTCATGTTTTCCCTCCTTTTCATTTTCCACTCGCACAGGAGTCATGCTATGCAGCCATCCCCTGCTCCTTTAGTTTATCATCTCCATGATGCTCTGTGGGGCAGCTGGACTCCAGGCTGCAGAGGAGACATGGAGAACATTGGCCGACTCATCTCTTCCAGGCAGCTTCTCTGTCTGGAGTCTCGGGTTCCCTGGAGGAGATGGTGGAGGGGTGAGGTGACTAGCACGCACAGCCTGTATTACGATGACATCACTCACTGGTGTCCCCCAGGCCCCCCATGGAGCTCCGGATGGGAGGGCAGCGTGATGGGGAGAGTGGGAGGAGCATCAGGTGCCCGTGACAGAGCCCTGGCTCTGCCTCCTCTACGTGGCTGGCCTTCTTCAGGTCACTAACCTTTTCTCACCTTCAATGTCTTCAACTACAATATAGAAATAATAGTATCCACATTGTGGGGAGTTTTTTTTTTTTTTGTCTTTTGTCTTTTTCCGTGTCCGGCAACGGATCGCAACCCTCAGTGTTGCCCCCGTACCGGACCGGGGACCGGCAACGGGATCGCAACCCTCGGCGCTGCCCCCGCGCCTCGCTCAGCCAGTGAGCGGGAACCGGTCTGTATGTGGGATCCGAACCCTCGGGCGGGAGCGCCGCCGCGCCTCCCAAGCGGCGCACCTATCCAGTGCGCCACCGGGCCGGCCCATTGTGGGGAGTTTTGAGAATTAAATGAGATCATATTTGTAGCACCTTTTCATTGCCAGAAATTTCACTGGCTATTTCAGCTATCATGAGGAGTGAGGGCAGTGGTGACAAGTCTTGACCTAAGAAGCTGTCCTCTGGGGGTAGCAGCAATAGGAGTGACCCTCTGGCCCCCACAGGATGTGGCCACCAGCCCAAAGACCTTGTTCAGAGAAGAGCTGACATGGCTGTGTCTTTCCTAGAGGGATCAGCTGAGACTGTAGGCTGCTGTGGGTAGCAAACTAGGCAGCCTCACCCCATGACCCTTGCTGCACTCCAGAAAGATCAGCTTGCCCTTGGCACTATGGAGGGAAAGCCAGATCCAGTCTTTGTCCTCAAAAGCTACACTTGATCTTAGCCAAAAGGCCGAGAAGCGATTTTGTCCTCAAAAGCTAAGGCACCAGATGCAGCTAAAAATTGCTAAAACACTGGGAGATGCCAACCTGGGACGGGGAAATGGTTTCTCCCCCCAGGAGAGATCTGCCCCAGGAAATGTCCCCCTGAGCATAAGGGATCATTGCGTTGCCCAGCTCATGGAAGGGCTGGGTGCTGAAGGCTCTCCCACCCTCAGACACCCACCATGGAAGAGGCATGAGTTTCTCTGAGCCTGCCTTCGTCTCTCCCAGCTCCTCACTGCTGGGCCCACTGTCGTCCTCCTGCTGGCTGCTCCTTCCTGCCTCCAATGTAGATCTGATCCTGCCAACTAAGGGGAATAGGAGGGAATTGAACAACTTGAGAACAGACAGCCAGGTCAAAGGCTCAGCTCTGTGACCTTGGCCAGATTGCTTCCCCTCTCTACGCCTCTGCCCCTTCACTCTGAAATTAGCTGTGATGGGGTGGGGGTGACTGATTTATTGCTAAGATCCTTTCAAGTTCTAACTTTCTGTAATTCAAAGTCTAGTGTTAACTATCAGTGGCCCTCATCCTAGAAGGAAATGCCCACGTAGAAGGCAGGAGTCGTTGGGGGCCCCACACGATGCCCAGAGCAAACCTTTAAAGGAGTCGGTACCCTTGGAGGTTTTGATCTTTTTACCTGAGATGGGCTCTGCCAGGAAAACACCTCCTTCATTGGTGACGTTAGATGAGCATCTTCTGTCAAACTGTCTGGAGCCCATATTTGGGAGGAATAGTGAGGACTCTGGATGGCACCACTGGCTACTGCTGCCTAGGAGCCCAGGGCTTGGAGAGCAGCTGTGACCAGGGGATGATTCGTATTTCATCTCTTCTGCATGGCATTTGAGTGGAGATCCTGCCCCGTCCATCACCAGCAGAACCCAGAATGGGGCTAGAAATCAAGAAAGATGAGGAGGAAGGAAAAACACAGTTGAAAGCTACATGGAAGGAGACAGGTTTCAGCCCCTCTGAGCCTCTTTTGAAGGCACATCGTTTATAATAACTGTCCCCATTTCTCGAGTACCTGCCATGAGCCAGGCATGGTGTATGTCTTCAGTTGTTATCAAAACCTCGTAAGGGAGGCACCCTTGTCCCTAACAAATGATGTAACTGATGCTTAGAGAGGTTAGAGAGCTCATCTGAGGAGAATACACAGCTAGAAAGAGCAGGACAAGGATGCAAGTACAGTTTTGTCTGAGTCCTGCATTCATGCATTTCACAGGACACTACCCTGAGCCTCAGTTAGTTCATTTGCAAATTGGGGTCGATACCTCACCTGATTGTGCATTGCTATGTGAAACGTGGAGCTAAACATCCACGCAGGGAGGAGGGACGGATCACGGGGACAGATGGGATGGGATGGGCAGGAGAGGTGAAGGCTGCCGGGGAATGAGAGGCTCACTGGAAAAGTTTGGCCAGCTCCCTATGCCCCTCCCCTCTAGCATATCCCCTCCAGGCAAGTAGGAGAAGTGAGAACCAGAGAATGGGGAGTGAGACTAAGCATGTGTCACCGGTGAGTCACTCAGTCACTGTCACAACACCCCAGAACCAGAACTGAGGTGAGGAGAGAAGCAGAAAGAGCTGTCAGGAAAGATGGGAGAACCGGGGTACCCTGTGCTGCCAGCCCCCTCCCCAGTACCATTTACACATTGTCTGTGCTTTAGGCAGGGAAATGAGAACAGGAGAGAGTGGGGTTGAGTCCAGCACTGGCCAGACTCCCCAATCTCCCCTAAAGGTCCCAGATTCATGCTTTTTTGCCTCATGGCAAGCTTGGGTCTGCCTGAAGAGCCCAGCAGAATGTTTATTCAGAGCATGAGCAATAAAGTGTCTGGGAAGAGAACACTGGAACACAAATGTCCTGCTGAGAATGGTTTGTGAGTCGGAGGAGGGGCAGTATTCTCTGTCAACTCAAGGCACTGTGAGCCTTCCAGAAATGATACCCAGCTTCTTGGTGTCAAAGGGAAGGCTGTCCAAAACCTAGGGATAGGAAGTTAGGGAGTAGAGTTGGCCTCTCCACTGGGATGTTGCAAAGGAGTAGGGACACTTCCCCTCCAAGACAGCATCCTTACAGGGGAGGATCAGCTGTGTCCCATGCCTTGGACGTGGTGCCTCCCACCCATCTCCCCATGGAGCACAAACCAAGCTCAGTGCTCACAGGTGGAGGAGTGGGCTAAGGTGGAAAGCAGGTGTAGAGAGCAGAACCCTGGGCCCAGAGTCAAGAGATCAGCATTCTAGTCCCAGTTCCACCCCGAGTTGTGTGATCTTAGGAATGTCACTCCCCTCCCTGGACTATTTCCTGGAACTGTAGAAGGAGGGACTTGGTCCAGGGGCTCTTCTGATCCCTCATTCGAGGGTTCTAGAAGTGGTCAGTCACACCAAGGCCATTCATGCCTTCATTAGGAAACATTTACCGAGGGCCCCTGCACCAGGCCTGGGGCTGGATACTCAGATACTTGGGTGAATCACAGGCCATCCTGCCCTCAGGGTGCTCAGGGGACAGTCGGTACAAGGCCCATGGTATGAACAGAAATGCTGTGAGAGCATGGAAAGGTGTGATTCATTCTGACAAGAGATTGGCTGAGAAGGTCTCACAGAGGAAGTGACATTTCAGTGGAGCCTCTGGAAACGAGCGAGGTCCCTGGCCTGGCAGCTCACACTGTCTGAACTCCATGACAGAGCCACCAGTTCTCCCACCAGCCTTGTCCCTCATGCTGGGGCTGAGTGAAGACCAACAGAGGGGTGCCGTTAGAAGTCAGCCGTGCCGCACACCCATCGTCCCACGGCATCTCCTAAATACCAGCGCTGCTCTTATTTATGCACCCTTACAAATGTATTTTTGGGAACTGAAACTGCTCATTTTAAATAGCAGATAACCCCCCAAATTGTTTCCATTTGATTTAAAATGCACTTTGGGGGGCAGCAAATATGAATTTCTAATTCCATTTTGCTGAGCATCACAATGAGGCACGTCCCATGGAAGGGTTGAATGACTATGGAAAGGAAGCCCTGAATGATCCTGGGATAGTATGTTACAGAGATAACCTGGACAGAGATCATCAAAATTAGACAGTAGCAAATACTCAGGCCATCCAGTGCTAACTAGTAATATGTTCTATGGCTCTAAGTCACATTGCAAAAGAACTAATATTGATTGAACCCTAGTCAGGTACCCAGCGCCATTCTGAGAACTTCACCTGTGGCATTTCACTAAGTTTCCCCACAACTCTGTGAGGTAGGGACTCCTGTGAAGCCATTTTACAGATGAGGAAACTGAGCGACTTGCCCAGGGCCTGTGCTCCTTGCCTTTGAGTTGCAGTTTAATGTGCCCCATGGTCTCTGTTCACATTTCACGAGTGATGTTCAAAGTGGCTGCACACTTGAGATGATGCCTATGTTGAATGACTCAGAACACAGAACAAACAGAGGAGCTGCCACAAGCCACCCAGACCCTGAGAACTGTGCTCCGATGACTCTGGAAGGCTGCCGCCACCACAGTCAGGTCTGCACTGAGCAAGGCTCATGGTTCCAGCAGGCGCCCATGGGGGACTTTGTGTCTGGGCAAACCTGGTCCCGTGCAAGTCCATGATAAGGCTCAAATGCAGACAGATACCTTGCTTTCCAGCTCCACTTTGGGATCGGTCATTCCTGCTGAACATCCTCACCTTGGGTAGAATCAGGGTCCTGAGAAGCTGGTGGGACTCTAACCCAGAGCTGGAATGGGGAGGGCTGCAGGTGGTGGAGCTGACCAAGAATCGCAGCATCTGAGTTCCAGACAAGAAAATGGAGCTACAACAAAGATGTTGTCCCTGCCCCTTGGGGCTAGAGCCCAAAGTTAGAGTCAAGGGAGATGAGGCAAGCATGAGTCAGTCATCTGACACAGGAGGACAGAGTGCAAGAGAATTTAAATATGTTTCTATTTTCTCAGGTCCCTGAGGATCCCTTAATGTTGCATGGGGAGGTAGGGGAGGAGGGGGTGAGGAGCAAGAAAATCTCCACAAAACAGAATTGGCCTTAGGCCATGAGGAGATGGCCCCTGTAGTGTATGTTCAGGGGTACAAGGAAGCTTCCCCCACCCCAAAATGTCAGAGCTTCTTTCCTTTGGCTGAAAGCTTGTGCCTGTTGAAATGCAAATTCCTAGAGAACAGCAATGTTAAACTGTGTCAGTCATTTACACCGCTGTCTGCTGGGGCCCATAATTGCAGAGAATGGGAGTCTGAAAGGGCTTCTGAGATCTCTGGATTCAACCCCCTCCCATTTTGTGCAAGAGGGTAGGATGATCCAGCTCCTGAGGCAAGACAGGGATCGAGCTGGGCTCTGTCCAGTCCTAATCTTGTCCTGTGTGTCGGATGCCCTGGAGGGCTCATGGGCTGATGTGGGGAGGGCAGACTTGCATGTGGAAGGGGTGACTAGCAGTGCAAGGTAAGTGCAGTGGCGCTGGTGATGGAAAGTGGAGAAGAGAGAGCAGTGTGGGCTGGGCCCACCAGGCAAGGCACCCCCAGGAGGTGGGGCTGCAGCTGACCTTGAAGGGTGGCAGGCATTCAGATTTGGATGGGCAGGGGATTCTCATGGGCAGGATGAAGTCAGACCATGGAGGCTGAACCGGCAGGCTTAGATGTTGGGCAGTATCCCGTAGGAGCCAGGGAAGGCTCCTGAGCTGAGGAGTGATGAGGTGGAGGCTGTATTTACCACCTGCCCAGCAGAGAGGTGCGGGGGAGGAATTGGATGGGGGAAGGTCAGAAGAGAGGAGACTCAGCAGCAAGAGGTCTGGTGACAGAAGATGCACTGGAAATGGGTTGTGAAGGAGCGATAAAGGGCAGGGGTCCCCAGACCGTACAGGCCCCACAAAGCAGTGTGGTGAGGAGAAAGGCCAGGGTTTCTTGAATTAGAAAGCCACCTGGTCACTGGGTGACCTTGCATAGCTCATTTCATGTCTGTGGGTCCCAGTGTCCTCATCCGTAAAATGGGAGTGCTAATGCTAATAGTAATAATGATAATGGTAATGTCCCTGCCTCCTGCACCAAGTTGTTGTGAGAAGGAAATGAGATCATGACATGAAAGTGCTCTGAAAAGGGTGAAGGGCTGTGTGCATCCATCTGTCCTCTTTCCCCTTTGGAAATCAATATCGAAAAGTTCCATAATCCCAGCACCCAGGCTCCTTTGCCTTCAACCTTATTACTTCAAGGCACAAACAAAAAATATTTCTTCCCAGCACACTGGGGTAAACTTACCAGGCTGTCGGCAAGCACAGGTCACTGGCGCTGGCCTCCTGGGCCACCCGACCCTTTCAGGCCCCACCCTGATGCCCTGAGGGCTGCAGGGATCAACACCCCAGCAGGACACAGCACGTTGGCCAGGTCACTCCAGCAGGAAAGCTCAATCCCTGCCAGCCACAGAGATGGAGGGTCCTGGCTTTGGGGCAGGGCCCTGTGGGGTTTTTCCTCTCCCTTGCCGTCTGGTACTCTCTGGTTTTCACTCGGTAGGCCTGAAGGTCCCCTCACCGCCCGACCAAGCATGAGCAACTCTCTCTCTTCCTCCCTACACGCTTGCCCTGGCATCCTTAGGCATAACCATTTAATTTATTTATATTTATGAAAACTCCAACTAGGTCAATGCACTTTCATGCACAACTTAATAATTATTGATATCGTGGAGGGAAGAAGAGGGTCACGTGGGCTCTAGGAACTGGCTCATCCTTCTCTCTACCAGCCGAGGTCATTGGGGACCCAGTGCAAGGAAAATGCCTTTGTTGATGCACTAATTGCTGAGTCTGTATCTGACTCTGCCGTCCACAGCCCCAGCTCAGCATTTCTCCAAAGGATGGGGAATGGTTTTGTGGTTTCAAACCACACTACAGCACCAGGTCCCACTGGACTTGTAAATGGATTTGAGTCCAACATCCACAAAGCATCAGCTGAAATGAAATTAGACAGAGTCCAAAAGAAACTAGGCTGTGATTCTCACAGTAAATGGAAACACGTCTCTTTTCTGCAAGTCCCAGATACCTGCTCGGTCCCCTGAACTCATACCTAAATATCTCCTCAAAATGCACTTCCTCTTACTAGATTCAGAGATCCACACCCATGCTCGTGAATTTCTGCCTCTATGAGAACTGTGTTGTGTTCCTTATAGGAAGACCCCTCACCTAGGAGTCAGGCATGGGTCTCTAATTTAAGCATAAGAGAAAGTAAACTTTGAGGAGATAAGTTGAGCTCAGGGGACAAGAAGTGTTTCTGGAAATGAGGGGACAATCAATGTAGATGAGTAACTAAATTTGCTGATATTGGATTTCAGAAGGGCCCTCCTGGTATGCCTGTGCAACACCACCATGATTAAATCCACAGGCTCTGGGGTCAGAAATTCTGCGTTTACATATTGGCTTTATGACTTACTGGCTGTGTGACCTTAATCAAGTTAACCAACATTTCTAAGCCTCAATTGCCTCATCTATAAACTGGGGATAATAATGGTACCTATTCAGAGGTGTCTTGAGGATGAAGAGATAAGGTATACGGGTAAAATTCTTCCTGCATGGATCCGGCCTGCATTCATCTCCATGTGTTATGCTCAAATGCATTATAGTAGGTGAAGGAAGCCAGTCTCATAAGACTACCCACTGTATAATTCCATTTCTGTGATGTTCCACAAAAGGCAAAACAGTAGGGACAGAAAACAGGTTGCAAGGAGCTGGGGGTGGGGAGAGGAGTTGACACGGGACATGAAGGATCCGGCCGGTGATGGGACTGTTCTCTGTCTTAAATGTGGTGGTGGTTACACGACTCTATGTGCATGTCAGAACTTTCAGACTTGTGCCCTTTAAAAGGGTGAGTTCTACTATATGCAAAGTCTGCCTCAATAAATCTGACCCCTCTGAAAAAAGAGATAATGCATTCATGTAAGCTCCTTAATGCATGGTGTTTACTAGATAACTACACTTTCATAGTGAGTAGGTGATATATGGTACCTCGTGTTATTATCATCATTGCAGGAGTCCCTTCCTGTCTCAAAGCGCATAGGCAGGGCTCGTTTTTCAAAGGGGTGGAAGGGCTGCTCTGGCTGCGATCCTCCTCAAAGGAGGAGGTTTTGGCTCGGTGACCTGCGGTGGTCCCTTCCAGTCTGTGACATTTGTTGAAGATATTCCACCTCCTTGGCTCACCTTGTAGTTTTTGCATCAGAATGACTACGGGAGTTTTGTTCTGGTTTGAACACCTTGGCAGGCTGGCAGACCCGGGCCCAGCCTCAGAGCTTAATAGCCACCTTCTTGCCTCCCTCATTGTTCTTTAATCTGTATAATTTTAGGACCCTGTTCAGCACTTTCTCCTCACTCACGGTTCCCATTAATAATCATGATCAGCACTTACCTAGGTGCTTTTCATTTTCAAAGCCCATTAATTAACACTAATTAATCCACACAGCAGTGCTAGAAGGAAGGGGAGTTATCATTATCCTGGTTGCAAAAAAGCAGGGGAGAGGAAGGCTCCAGGTGACTTGCCTGTGGCTACAAAGGGGAGAGAGAAATAAGGAAATCCTAGGCAGAGAACCCTGGTACCCCAGATCCCAACTCAAGGCCAGAAATTAATGATCATTAAAATGGCCAACATTTGTTGAGCAATTACTGTGTGCAAGGAGCCACACAAAGAGCTTTTCATGCATTTCTCAATTATCACAGAATTCCTGTGAGTACCTATGTAGTATGATTCTCTGTTTTTATGAATAAAGAAAGAGAGATACCGAGAGATTAAGTATCTGCCCAAGGTCACACAGTCCAGAGTAACCACTCCCAGACCTCACTCTACCAGATTTCCCCTTAGAGCACCAAGTTGTGCGAGCCAACATCTAGGTGGAAAAGCTGCTTGTGACTGTGCCTTGCTCTCACCATATACAAGGAAGGAATGAAAGGATATTTGAAGGCAGCTGGCCCAGAAAGTAGAGGACAGAGCCGAGTCGTAGGACCATCCAAGTAGCCACAGACTTCATGGACCCCTAAGTACATTTCCTCCTGCTCTGCACCTCTGTTTCTCTCCTTAGCCCATGAGAAGACCATCTGTCCATTCTCTTAAGCATTTATGGAGCTTGTCTCTTGAAGAAGAGTCAGACATGATCCTCTTCTTTATGGAATTCACCATGACTCCAAGAAGCAAAGCTTTGATGCCTGCAATAGCCAGACAGCTAAATAGCTACAAAAAACAGTGGAAACTCTTTCCAATGACTCTACATTCAAAACCACATTCTTGGGCCCCACAAAATTTTTACATAGAATAACATAATTAATTATGAAATATTCTAAATATATACCTCTAGAACTGGAAAGGAACGTGCATTTATTCACTTATTTAATAAATATTTATTGAGTATCTACAGTATGCCAAGCTGTGTTCTAGGCACTAGAAATACAGTGAGTGGTAAACAAAACAATTGAAGGTGCTGATCTCATGGATTTTACGTTCTAGAGGAGAAACAGTCAACAGACAGATAAGAAAAACATCATCATGAACCATAAATATTAGACAGTGGTACATGCTGTGCAGAGAATGGAAATGAAGTAAGAGAGAGTGCTCAGTATCTACTTCTAGTGCAGCAGGTGGAGAAGGCCTGTCTGGGGAAGTGACATTTAGCTGAGACCTGAATAACAGGAAAGAGCCAGCTATGTGAAGATCAGGGGAAGAGCTTCCAAGCAGAAGCAATGGTCAGTGCAAAGGCCCAAGGTGGAAATGATCTTGTTGTATCCAAGGAACAGACAGAGAGCCAGAACAGCCAGAGTGGCACCAGCAAGGAAAAGAGAGCCGTAGAGATGAAGCCCAAGAAGTAGGCAAGGGCCAGATCGTGGGCAGCTTTAGGTCACAGTGAGTTTGAATTTGATTGTAAGTGTCATAGCGAGCTATTGGAGAAGATGACTATTTTTAAAGGGGGCTTTGGCTGTCAAGTAGAGAATGGATTTCAAGAAGACAAAAGTGGAAGCAGAGAGAACGGTCCACATCTGCAGAGCCTGGGTGGGAAAGGAGGAAGGTTTAGACCAGGTCATGGCAATGTACTTGGAGAGAAGTAGATGGATCTGGGATATATTTGGAGATCGAGCCAATAGGACTTGGTGATGATTGGGTGAGGGCAGAAAGGAAGCAGAAGAATCAAGGATAACCCCTATATTTTTGGATTAAGTATCTGGGTGCATTGGGATGCCCTTTATGGAGAATGGAAAGGCTACGGAGAGACAGGTTAGAGGACTAAAGTGAGACTATTAGACATCTGAGTGGAGGTGAAAAGTAGGCAGTTCTGGGGAAAGATGAGGGCTATGGATGCAAACCCGGGAAGCCACTGGCATATAAGTGAGATTTAAAGCCATGGCATAGATGAGAAACCTGAAGGAGAGAGTCTAGGTAAAGAAGGGGATTCAGGATCTTGGGGCACGCCAACATTCAGATGTGGAACAGAAGAGTGGAAGCAGGAAAGGAGATTGAAAAGGTGTGGCAGTGAGGGTGAAGGGGAAATGGGATAGAATGGCATGATGGAAGCCAAGAGAAGTTAAGGGTTTCAGTAAGGAGGCAGTAGTCAGCTGGGTGAATACCTCTGGTAGGGCAAGTAGGATAAGAAAATGTTTCTTGGCTATATAGTCCCCAAATGTGGCCATGCATTAGAATCACTCTGGAGCTTTTAAAAAATAGAGATGCTCGGGCCCTACCCCAGAGCTATTGAATGGGACACTCTGAGGGTAGGACCCGGACACCAACACCTTCTAAAACATGCTGTAGGTGCTTCTGGTGCAGCCAGACCATGGACCAGAATCTGGGAACCACTAATCTAGCTCAGCTCCTGGCCCAGAGACCAGAGAGACTCAGTAACCTTGGGTGACACCAGTACCAGGGGACTCCCTGTTATCTAACCCGGTGCTCTGTCAATTACACTGCGTTGCCAGTCTAGTTTTGGGGGGGTATGATTTGCCTTATAGAAGTAAGTTGTAGAAGAAATTTTTTTTTTTTTTTTTGTCTTTTATGAGACCGGCCGCACCGCGCTCAGTCAGTGAGCACTGTGAGCGCACCGGCCATCCCTATATAGGATCCGAACCTGTGGTGAGAGCACTGCTGTGCTCCCAGCGTCACACTCTCCTGAGTGCGCCATGGGCTTGGCCCATTGTAGAAGAAATTTAACTCTACATCAGGGATTCAAATTCGAAAGTAAGCCCAAGCCATGTGGACAGTGTGACAGCTCTGTGTAAGATGCCTAGAATATGCAGATCAAGGGTTATTAGACTTTGAAGGCCACCATTCTGTGATATCAGCCCAGTTCTCAGTTATCTTCATTTGGATTATCCACTCTGGTTGACGAAAATGTTGACTCTGCAGCTGATTGGCCCCTGACACTCAGAACACAGCTGGACCACTCCTCTCCAGCACAAACTGCATGCTCAGGAGCTGGAAACCAAGAGGGTTTTGGGCACAGAGAGAAAAGAACATGTTGAGAAGAGTCAGGCTTTACTTTGTGGAATGAGGCATTTGGGAAGGGGTGGCAGTGGTGAGGAGATTTCCACTTCTTGAGCACATACCATGTACCAGATACTGTGTTAGGAGCTTCGTGTGTACCATCTCCCTTAACAAGTACAATATCTTAGTTCTCCTATTCATTTCTATTGACTAAAATAGACACTGAAAGTTGGAGGGTGATAAAAATGTTGGTAAAAGAAAGAAAAACTGAGAGTAGAAAACAATCCAGTAAATGCTGGCAGAGTCCAGTGTTGGGAAAGCCACCTCATCACCCGTGCGGTGGTGAGGAGCAAGCCTGGACCCCACTGGATGAGCCGGGTCAGTGTTCATGCTCTGTAGTGGCAGCCCCCTCACATCTGGGAACGGTGGTTGACCCCCTCGCTGCTGGACAGGAACCCCTCATTGATCAATGTGGAGTCAGTAAAACCAAGTATAAGATCCCAACCCCAATTTAGGCCAACTGCCCCTTCCAAGGAAACTTCTTCACAGGCCCTGATTATAAGTGGGAACAGTTGGTCCTAGAGGACTCAGGTGAGGGTACCAGCTGCCTCAGCACCAAACCCATCACAGAGAGCTTGTGAGATTCAGCTTGAAGCCCAGGCTCTGCTGACAGTAGGGCAGGAGCATCACTGGTAGAAAAATGTCCTTTATTTAGACAGAGGGTCTGGGCATTCAGGCCTCTGGGCACCCTGTTCAGAGTCCAGACAAGAACCCAGGACCACCCACCCTCTCTATTCTGTAGTGCAGACAAGGGTGTCACCCCAGTGGTGTGGGCACAAGCCTTTGCCTTCTGATTGCCACACTACCTGTGTGGAGAGAAAAGCTCTGCTTATTTTAGAGACCATGACTTACAGCATATTAGTTGGGGGGGGTGGAGTTTTGAGTTCTTCTCATGCCGTGGTTCTCAACCTAGCTGTGCTGCAGGATCTCCAGGAGAAGTTTTATCAAATCAAATGCCAGGACTTCACCCTAACCTACTGAATTAGAAACCTCAGGGGTGGAGACCAGGCTTCTGAACCTTGAAAAGTGATCCTAATATGTATCAAAAGTTGAGAACCACTGCTTTGAACTTGGTTCCAGGTCACCTGCAAGACTTTCCTCTTATAGGCAGTTCCAACCCTACCCTATTTCTTCCAGTGCCTGTGGTGGGTCTCAGATTCTGCATTGTCCTGGGTGCTTTGCTCTGGTTTACCAGGGTCCTGCTTCGTACTGCTGAACAGAGCCCAGTCCTCCAGATGTAGCCCCAGTGCCTCTCGCCTTCAGGGTGCAGGACTTCTGTACTATAACCATGTCAGCTCGCCCCTGGGATTTTGGTATATGGCCAGGTCCACTAGGCCAGGCCACCTCTGCCTGTGCCTGGGCAGTGGAGTTTTTTCCCCCAAGTGCCACTCTTTCCATTTGTTGCTTTGTGGAATCTGGATGGTCCTGGTGCCCAAGGCAGTCCCCTGGTTTGCTGTAGGTCCCACAGCAGGGGAGGGGCAGAGCCCAGGAGGACTCAAAGTTCAGTCCTTGCTTAGTACAGGGCTTGGACTTCTGCCCTTGAGAAGTGGAGAGAGCCCCAGCTGAGGGGCCCACACAACTGGAGCTGCCCTCAGAGGAGAGGTGATAACAGGAGGCACCGGACAGACAATATAGGCTCACCAAGTTCGTGTCCCCTGGCAGGTGCTAATGACCCCTGGGCCTGGCAGGAAGGCCAGTCCACATCTCTCTGGCAGGGATCTAAGAGCAGAGAGTAGGTGATTTGCAGACAGGTCCTGGGCCTCAGAGGCAATCCAGTCCATGATAGCTCATTTTCCAGATGATAAAGTAGGCAACTCCCTCCTGAGCCCACCCCAAGGCATCTTCCACCTAACTTCTCCCCACAAAGGAGGAGACTAGGAGATCTTCCAAGAGTGTGGTGGACACCCCCTAGCCCCAGGCCTCTGAATACCCAGGGATTCAGAGCTCTGCCGTTCCTTCACCTGCCTCTCAATGGGTGGGTTTCACCTGAGGATACAGTGCCCATGGAGAGGTGGATCCCCCAGGGGAGGAACTGAGACCAAGAGCTAAAGAATGTCCCTACCAGAGTGGAAGTGCGGGGGGCACTCTGAACCCCTCCTCCTAGAATGAGGGCTCCGGTACTCCCTCCTTCTGGAGAACTGTGGAATGGTGGAGCTGGAGGCAACTCGGAAGGAAGCAGAGAATAGCCTCGGCCTCCTGAATAACAGCAGCAGTTCTTCCTCCTGTTCCGCCAAGCCTGAGGGGCCCACAGCAGCAGGGGGAGGTGGCTGTAGCTGGCAGACGCTGGGCCTCCTCCTTTGGTGCTGGGATGTGGCCAGGCTGCATGGGAGGGAGGAGGCAAGGTTCTCCCTGGCCAGGGAAGGGCGGCTGCCGCCCTCCAGCAGTCTCCTAGGATGCCACACTGTGGCTCTTGCCTGAGGAGGTATGAGGGAGACCTTGGCATTTAGGAAGTGCCATGCCGAGGGGGTGCAGAACCGTCTTCACTCTACAGATGCGGCACTGGAGGGGTGGGCAGCGGGAGGGTGCAGAGGAAAGGAGGCCGCTGGCTTCACCTGGGAGCCACTCTTTCTGCAGGATTCGATCCACCTTGGGATGTTGTTACTCGGAGATTCCTGCCCTGGGGATCAGCAGGGGCTGGAGCAGGGGTGGAGACTGTCTGGGCCTTGGGCTAAGGGATCAGGCAGAGGGCTCTGAATGGAATGGAAGGTAGGCTCCTCTCTGCCTCCCTTTAGCTGTCAGGGGCTGTACCAGGCAGCCCAGCCTGAGGGGGTCTTGAGAGATTCCTTCAGACTGGAATCTGATTGATAAGCACCTGTGTCTGGGCATCAATACCCATAAATGAGGACCCTTGGAGGCTCTAGAAAGCCGCATGCAAGCTTGCAGGGGGCATACGGACAGTGTACTCGGGGCATGATCTGCTGACAGCAGCAGATGAGGTTTGGAATCAGATCATCTTCTGACTGTACTACGGGACGTGCATGAGCTTTGAGTGCTGGCCAGTGCCACTTAGTAGCAGCATGAACTTGAGCCCATCCTTTAGCCTCATTTTCCCCCTTTGGAGAAAGAGGAGGGGCTAAAACAACAGCTCTCTCCCAGGGCCGGTATGAAGAACAGTGAAGCTAGGATCTGTGGAAGTGCTGTCATCACCATCACAGCCATTATGAACACTAAGGCTCAAGGAGACCAATCTGCAGGTCACTTCTCTCCCTCTGCTTCTGGGCAATACCTGATGGACCCCACTCTCAGAGAGCAGGGCTCTTAGCCCTCTGTCAGGTCTCCAGGGCAGGGGGTGGGAAGGAGCCTGCAGGAGGCAGCTCTGGTTATACCTGTACTTGAACTAGCAGAGGAGAACTAGACCAACAACCACTGACATAAGGGGGGGGGGGGGCTTATTTGCCTTCACTCGACCGATTTTTGAGCACCAGCTCTTTGCAACGCACACTCCCCCAGGTATTGGCCTTCCTAATAATTCACCTGCAAGTACCTATTCAGCACCTTCTAAGTGTCCATCCCTGGTGCTAGATCAGAAACAGAGCAGGTGCTGCTTGAGCACATGGCCCCTGGCTAAAGGGGTCAGGGTGTGGCAGGAAGGCCCTGGCAGAAGAACGGAGCATGGGAGGGGAGGCTAAAGGCTTGCCATAGACTGTATTCCACAATGAGTAACTCCACGTTGATTATAATGACAGTGACATGCCAGATCACAGATAAGGAACCCTAACTTCTCCTTCAGGCTTCCCCACCAGCCAGCTGGGTGACAGTACCTCATCTCCCAGGACAAGTCTGGCAATCCAAAGAAGCTACAGCTGAGTGAGCCCTTGCGACAACTACAAAGTGCTTTTTACCCAGGAGAAATGTTTGTCAATGGGAGGAGGAGAGCAAGAGCACATCTGCAGGTGGGAGAGGACGGGGTAAGAACCTAGACCCAGGGCCCGTGTCTGCTCTGCCTCTTCCACCTTCCTGTCAAGAAGCTGGTCTGAGCAGGGGAGCAGAGAGCTCACGTGAGCTCCAGGGTAAGCCTTCCCCTGGGAATGCCGGGAATCACAGCAGCACAGAGTGACGAAGGCAAGTGCTCCAGGAAACCCCAGAGAGGAGTCCAAAGGCTGGGCTCCTCCTGCCAGGTTGGCCACTCACTCACTCAGTCCACGATCTTGGGAAAGTTACTCCTTCTCTCTGAGCTTCACTGCCTCATCCATAAAATACGGACAATATGCCCACCTCTAGGACGGTTGAGAGGGCTCTGTCAGTGTCTGATACACAGCAGCAGCTCAGTAAACAGTAGTAATAACTGCAGTGATAGGGATGATCGCCAGAGCACTCCATGCTCTCGAACTCTCTGCTCCCAGTCCAGGGATATTTCTCAAGCCCCTACAGCTCTTTGTTCTAGAGCAGAGACATCCAGGCACATCTGTGGTCCCTCTGGAGCTCTGGTCTCCAGACACATTTCCCACCAGGTCTCTGCTCATTGGGCCCTGCTGCATCCCCATAATGAGTCTTGGATTTCATTATCTCATTTGTCTGGGGCTCCTGGTGCTCAGCTAAAGATCGTTTGACATAGGAGCTGGGTTCTGCAAGAGGCCAGTATTAATCCTTAAAGCTCAGCATTCACCCTCAGCTGCCATGTGTGGAAAGCAGTCCTTGCAGCTGGCAGGGGGCCAAGCTAGCAGGGAGCAGGAGGCCTGATCCCTCTTTGAGCTCCTCCAGGGAACACAATTTCAGCCTCAGCACCAGGTTCCAGCTGCTGTTGCCAGTGGCTTCCTTGTGTCTTAGCTGATCACCCCCACCCCTGTGAAGAGTCATGACCCTCAGTGGCCCCTGGTAGGCACAGTCAGCAGAGGGCCATGCCATCTGTCACTGGCCACTAGAGCAATATTTAAAAAGTGTAGTACTCAAGGGAATATTAATAGGTCTTGCATACACACACGATAAACCAATTCCTTTACTGCAGGACTTCTCAGAGCCTTTATTAGCTCAGTCACCAAAAATGTGTTGAGCACCTGCTAGGTGCCACATACTCATCTAGCTTCTGGGAATACGTGGTGAATAAGACAGATAAGTTTTATGCTCTTGGGGGCTTATATTCTAGTGCAGGTGAAGACAGAAAATTAATTTGTAAGTAAATAAGAGAATTTCAAATAGTGGTGAGGATCATGAAGAAACTAATGTTAATATGTGTTGCGAATGTTCTATGAGCAAGCTGCAAGGCTGTAATTCCTGGGAAAGGTCTTGAGGAAGGCTCTAGAATGAGCCTTCCAACACTCAGATCTAATGCATCAGTCCTTGGCATAAAATCCCCTAAGGGCCCCCCATCATCTCCAGGACAGCATTTGAGGCCTTTCAGCTGGCCCCAGACATTCTAGCTCATCTCCCACCGCCCCCCATGAGGTTAAGCCAGCTTGAAATTCCCCATCATGTTCCTACAAGTTTACCCATGGTGTTCTCGCTTCCCAGAAAGCCCTCCCCTGTGCTTTGACTGGCTAACATGTTCTCAACCTTCAGGGTTGTATTAGACAGGATAGGCAATCTGCTGTAATAACTCCAAAATCTCAGTGACTTACTCCCAGACAAGTTTATTTCTCACTCCTATCCCAGAGAGTCTGGTAGGGACAGAGATCTGTTCCTCACAGTTCCTTCTTTCTCCTGGGGTCTCTGAGCCCTCCACTGGATTCCATGTATGTGGCCAGCAAGTGGAGGAGAGAGAAGTAATGGGGGAACGTGCAGGAGGTCTTAGGAGCCAGGTCTGGAGGGAGTGCATAATTTCAGCTGCATCCTGCTGGGCAGAACTCAGCACACAGGCCCACCTGGCTGCGGGGGAGGCTGGGAAGTGTAGTGTCATGCCCAGCCTACAGGAAAAGGAAAGTTGGCCAGGAGCAGTATCTCAGTTCAAATGTCACCAGCTCTGTGAAGACTTCCTGACCTTCCCCTTAGCAAAATTAGTGCAGACTAAACTAAGGGAAGTGGCTTGGTGTAATAGAAGGGATGTAGGATGGGAATCAACAGGCCTGGGCTCATGTTCTATCTCTGCAACTTGTGAGCAGGGGTGAAGGGTTTCCCGGCTACTGACTGTTCACTTTCAGTTCCCTAACTTTGCACAAGTTACTGTTTACGTCTTGATTCCTTCATCTATAAAATAGAGGTGATGATGATGATGGTGATAAAAAATTACCTGGGAGGATTATAGGGAGGATAAAATGAGGTAATCTACATGAAGTGCCCAACCTATGGCCAGTACTCAAGAATGGTGTCTATTGTTATTAGCATAAGCTCTTAGGACCTGGGTCAGCTTGTCAGTTGTCGGGCCTCAGCCTTGTTGTGGAGACGACAGATGGGTAGTAGGAGAGACATCTGCCTGAATCTGAGACATCTCACAGAATGAGCCTGCTCTGCGGCTTTGAGCTTCAGCACACAGAGGACGGGGTCTGCACTGTCCCTGATCTGGCCACACCCCCAACTCAGTATCCCATCTTCCAAGCTCTGAGTGTGCCTGGTCATGCATCTGTCACACCCAGAGGGCAGACACTGTGGTCTGGCAGCCTGGGCCCAGAGACAAGAATAGCCCATAGCCAGCCAGTGCTGAGGAAGAGGGGAAAGTGCCTAAGAGCCACCAAAATATGAAACAGTGGGCCTAACCACAGGAGATGGGGGCATGATGGAGCAATTTCATGTCATACATACTGAGCCCCTTCTATGTGGTATATACTGATCCAGGATCTTAGGACAGAGCAGTGGATACAACAAAGACCCCTGCCCTCATAGGACTTACGTTCTAGTGGGAAGAGAAAGACAAGAAAAATCAACATAATAAGTAAATTATATACCATTTGTATATAAACGCAAAGGTCAGAAATGCTAAGAAGGAAGTAGAGCAGAGAGAGGGGGAGATGAGGAAGACAGCGCAGGAGGCAGGACACGGTGTTGAACAGGCTGGCCAGGAAGCCTCATTGAGAAGTGGGTTTGAGCAAAGACTTGAAGGAGGGGAGGAGTGAGCAGCACGGCCCTGAACAGAGCTTCCCAGGCAGAGGGACCAGCGGGAGCAGAGGCCTGAGGCAAGAGGGTGCCTGGCATGCTCAAGGGACTGCAAGCAGGCCAGTGCAGCTGGAGTGGGAGCATCGCAGGTCCTGCAAGGCCTATTGACTGAGGATGATCATCCTCAAGCAGAGAAACATCCCCCTGGCCTCTTGAGAGCCGTATGTTCTCAGGTGAATAAAAGCCATGATAATAGCTACTGACTGCCTTCCCAAAGTGTTCAAAAAACAAAGTATTTCTACACAAAGCAGAGAAGCTTCTCTGTGCACACAGTTTCCATCCATCAAGGCTATGAGCTGGCACTTTATTCATCAGTCCAAAGTGACAAGAGGAGGTTCAAGTTGCCATCCCCAGGTGCATTTCTAGGAAACAGGAGTGTGAGTCAGTCCTTTGAAGATTTAAAACCAGGCCTACTCTTTTCCTCCTTGAAGATGCAATGTTTCGCCGGCTTCCTTTCCCAAAATAGATCTGTTTGGGCGACATGGAAAGTCTGAGGCAGGTAACCTCCACCTTTCTGGTCTCCACCAGTGTTCCTGGGAACCCCCAGGCAGCTACGCCATCAGCACTTGCAGTCTCGACTCGGTTTGATGTTGGTCAGATTCCAGTGGGCCTTGAACTTGGAGAACTGTCCTTGGCTTGTTGCAGAAGTTCCAGGGCATCCCTTCTCCTTGCTCAGCCTTTGATCCCCTAGTCAGACTGGCATCTGCCACAGGTGCTGAGGAGCACACGGGACACGTCGTCATTTCATCAGTCATTTCTCCTGGTCTCTTACTGCCAGGTCGCACAGGCATAGCCCTGCCCTTTTCACACATCGGATGATTGACACACTGCCTTCAGAGTGGTCCTCACTCTCAGTCAACTCATCCCATAGGAAACAGCGCAACATCGGTCACTTTCTCTCCACTCTTCCATTGTTTAAATTATCTCACTTGGAGGTATCTTATGATTGCCGTCCTCTTCCTAGCACTTGCAATACTTAATGCTTTTACCCTTTTCCAAACATGAAGGCATTAAGGTCATGGTCATAAACTAAGCACAAACTCATTAACACATGATAGACAAACCAGGCAGTGGGTAAGACCTCAGTGACACACGAGGGCGTGGTTTCCCTCTGGCACGTAGCTTCATTCCCACCTATGAGAGTTTGGAAGTAGAAAGTTCACAAGTGGAGGAGCTTTTATCAGCTGTTTTTAGTATGTAGCAGGCCCGACCCCTCCTTCCCTGCTCTCCTAGCTTCCCACCTGTGCTCGGGGTTCCGGGGCTCCATATTTAACAAGCCTCTAGAGCTGGGGAGCTGGAGGGCTGAGCTGAGCTCTCCTAGCACCATGGTGCTGCCACCTCCCCTATCCCATGTCCTTTGAGTTTTTCTTTTTCTCTGTCTTTCCTTTACCCTCCTTTTCCTGAATCCCCTAACTTTCCTCCTATATTTGAGAAATAAGTACACAAATAAAATGGCAACCTGTCCCCAGAGTCAGCTACATGTGCCTCCATTCCTGGGCCAGCTTAGGGGTGGGTGACACACCCCCAGGAAATGGCCTTGGTGCTTCAGTGACTGCTCTGGACACTTCATTTCACAAGCAGTGGGCTAGGATGGGAGGTATGCGTGGGGGCACATTGAGAGTAATAATAATAATAACCTTTTACTTTCTGTGTCAGACCCTTCCAAATAGTGTCTGCCAAACTTACAACATCTCTATAAAATAGATATGATTATCTCATTTTAGAAAGAAGGAACTTGAGGTCCCCAAAAGTTAAGCACATTCATTCATTCACAGGATGCCTACTCTCTTAGCTACTGGCTAAGAACTAATGTCCAAGCCCAAGTCTGTTAGATTCCACTGCTTTCCACTAACCTTCTTTGACCTTGGGCCTCAGAAATCTTGCCCTCCAGCCAAGGAGACCCACATGTCAGCATTTCTGTGCACGTAACAAAATGGAGTCAAAAACATCTGATGAGAGTCACAAGCCACATGCTTTGGGAACTCAGAGCAAGAACAGATTCCAAGGGGATTTGAGAAGGCACACAGAAGAGGTGACATTTGTATGGGGGTTGGCACACCCTGGTGAGGAGCCCTGGAGTCAAGGCACAGCAGGGAGGGAGGGTGTTGTGGTGTGGTTGGCAGGCATATGTGGGGTTTGGGGGGCTCCCTTGGGGCCCACGATGCCTCAGTAATGGGATCTTGGGCTCTTCAGGCCCCATGTGGCAGGAATGCATCTTAGGGGGCCACTTGCATGCACCTGGCAGCTGGCCTTCAGTGCCCCAGAATGCCTACCCCTCTGAGCCAAGGCTGAAGGCTGAAGTGCTCCTGACAATCACAGCCTGTGATATCCCATTGCCTTTAGAACTGTCTCTCCAGCTGTCTCTCCAGCAGAGGCTGTGAGGCTGCTCTGGCTACCTCTGCATGCCCTCCCTTCCCCCACCTCCCACTTTCACCCTGCAACATGTTCCTCCTGGGCTTCTACACCCATGGAATTACTGTGTGCAATCATTTACATATGCCACTCTACAAAGCAACTACTTGTGCCAGACATTGTACAAAGTACTGGTGATACAACTGGGTTCAACACAGACATGGTCCTGTCCTCAGAGAACAGGTGCTCTAACGAGGAAATGCATATGATAATGGCATTTGCAGTGCAGTGTTATGCAGCAAGCCCAGAGTGCTCCAGGGACATGTACAGGAGGCAACCAGCCCATCCTGAAGGGTCCCCCCAGGATATTCGGTGAAAGTGAAAGTTGAACTAGAACCTGAAGATAAGACATTAACTGAGGGTGTGTGGGTCTGGTGGGAAACAAGACCCAGACCATCACAGGCAGAGGGAACCTCATGTGCAAAGGCCCAGAGGAGAGGGAAGGAGAGCAAGGGGCTCTGTGGGAGGTTCTGGGGGGGGCGGAGTAAAGTGAGGGATACAGCTGGAGTGTGGCTGGAGAAGCAGGCAGCAGCCTCGTCATGAAAAGCCCCAGAAACTGTAGGTAGTTTAGACTCATCCTGACAGCAGCCACTGCAGGGTTTTAGGAGAAGGAGTGGCAGAACCACAGTGTTATAACAGGCAAGGTCTGACACAAAGGTCCTCATTTTGCACAAAGACGCCAAAATTCAGAGAGGGGAAGCAGCTTGCCCAGGATCACTGGGCAGGTTTGGCTGGAACCCAGATCTCCTGACTCACTGTCCAGAGCTGACTGCCCTGGGCCACAGTCTAACTGGGAGGGATCTGAATCAGGTGTGTGAGGGAACAGGCTTGCGTCCACCTTCCACTGCCCCAGGGAGAGGAGGGAGTGACCCTCCTTCTCCGCTGGGTGCTCCAGCCCTGCACCAGGAGGGCAACTGGCAGCCCTTAGCTGGTGTTTGCTGCATGTTCACCCATGAGCTTCACGTCCCTGAAAGTTTGGGGAGGGCTCTGCGCCTGTGGCCTGAGCTTTCCTGCCCAGGTACCGGATGGTGGCTGGCCCAGGGGCCCCAGCACCCACCCTCAATATCTTTCCCCGAAACCCATTTGGGCAGCCCTGGGGTCCAGCCTTCAGGACAGCTATTAGTCTAGGCCCAGCCCAGGGCAGGGAGTTTAAGCTTTGTTAAGCATTTCCTGTCACTGCCTCATTAATTACCCAGTATAATGAAAATTAATTTTAAAGTCCTTGGAGGGGATGGACAGTGGGGAAGAAGGGGTGCATGGGTGCCCGGCAGGTACTGACAGCAGACTCCGGACTTGCACACATCCAGATGGTCACTGCTTCTTTCATAGCCCCTACAGCTCCCAGCACTGTCCCGTGCCTGGGAGACACTGGTTAAACCTGACTGCCCGTCCCCCTCTTTTCTGCTTTTCCCCTCTCCTCTGATCCCCCACCAGGGCTTCCCAACCTCAGTACCAGTGACATTTTGGATCTGATAATCCTTTGCTGTGGGGGCTGTCCCGTGCTTATAGGATGTTCCCTGGCCTTTACCCACTAGATGCCAGTAGCAACTATACTCCACCCTACCCCCAGTCATGACAACCAAAAATGTCTCCAGACATTACCAAATGTCCCCTGGGGGGCAAAGTCACCACTGGTTGAGAACCACTGCCCCAGATCTATGCCCCTGTCTTGGCCCCTAAGGCCCCACTCCACTTCTTCCCATCCTCCTCCCCTCTCCCTGTGTGGTTTTTCCCTCTCACTGCCCTCTCCTGGTCTCAGTGCAACACTCCCCACCACCACCATCAACAACAACAATGTGGCACATTACAGCCCAAGCCAGGGCTGCTCAGGATGGAGACAGAAGACACAAATTGCACACGGTGAAATGCTTTGCTGGCGCCTGGGGCCTCTCCCTTGTTTTCTGCTCAGATGACAGGCAGGCAGAGGGGCTGGGGCCTGAGTGAGGCAGGCAGGGGCTCACTCCCTCCCCAGCCCCCACCACAGCCCACCCCCTCTTCAGAAGACAAGTACCTCCAGGGAGGGAGGGCAGGAATGGGCTGGGGCAGCTCCACACTCTGCAAAGGCACAGAAGGCAGGTGGAGAGTAGGGTGAAACCCTCTTGCCTGGACATTAGGGGTCCTGAGGCCCATGTCTGTTCCAGGGAAGCAGACTGGCATTAAGCTCTAATCCCGGGAGGTCACCTTCTGTCTCTCGTCAGAGCCCCTCCCACCAGACTCTGCCCCTGCGCCTGCTTCCTGAAAGCCCCCACATACTTAACCTCCATCCATGACACTTAACTCTCACTAGAGTATCTAGGGGACATTTTAAATTCCATCAGCATCACTGTGAATCACTCAGAAGAAATCCTCATGTCCACTTGAAGACCCTCATCAAAGTCTAGTCCAACCTCCGTCATGTCTTGTCCTGTCCCTGCATCCATCTCCAGGAGGGGGCATTGCTACCCTCTTGCTGGGAAAATGCCAAGACGCCACCTCTTTACTAGCACCCTCTGCCCCGCCAGACCAATTTAATCTGACAAAGTGGATTAGCACTGCGGCTCAGAGGCAGGCATGTGGGCAGCTAAGCTCTCCAAGGCTGGCTGCAAAAGGCTGCCGGCCCTTCCCCAGTGCACATAAAGCCACTGGACAAGCTGACTTCTTGAGGCCCTCGACCCTTGCTTGGAGGTTAAGGACATGGCTGCACCCATCTCTGTGGCTCTCAGCATTCATGCAGGCCCCACAAACCCTCTGCCTGCCGCCTCTTGGGCCCACTAGTAGAGCAAGAGAACCTGGGCAAGACTTAGATTGACCACCTGCAAAGGAAAAAGTTTGGTCCTCTCACTCACATCCAGACCTCCATTTCTCTCTCTCTCTCTCTTTCTCTCTCCCTCCCTCCTCTGTAAACATTGCCCTTCCAAAGTCCTTCTTAAGCACACCTCCCAACCTGGACGCCACCACCCAGAAACCTTCAGTGGCCTCCAGGGCTTGTCAGGTGAGCTAGAGCTCCTTGCCCGGCATTCAAAGCCTCCACCTCCCAGCCCTCCAATCTCAACCTCCTAGTCCCCCTGTGACCCCCAGCTCATCCCTCAGCTCCAGCCACAGGTTTCACTATCCCCTCTCCCCATCTTCTTCAGGGTCACTGAGCACTTGCCATGTGCCAGGCCCTGTGCTTATCACATGAAAATAGTTTGTCTCCCATGATTCTCATACCACACCTCTGAGACTGGTGCTGTGATTAACCCCCTTTCACAAGGGCGGAAACCGGAGCACAGAGGAATTGGAAACTGACATCAGTAGGTAACAGAGCCAGGATCTGGCCCCAGACAGTCCTGCCGCAGTCTCCTCTCTCTCCTGCACACCACACCCTCCTCATCCTCCCCGTCCACCTCCTCCAGGATACTGGAAAGGCTCCTCCTGGCTTCCTGCTGTCAATCCCTCCACATTCAGGCCCTCCTCCACACTCCACCAGAGAGAGCTTTGTATGAATCAAAGTTGGTTGCAGTAGTTAAGGTGATGTGTCTGTAGAGCTGACTTTGTGCCCAGCATGACCCTCTCTCCCCTCTGTGGAAAGCCTCAGCAGCTACCTATGCACAGGCTACAAGGCAGGCTCCTCGCTCCGTTCACAGACTCTTCTCTCTTGGGCCCCGTCATGTCCAAGCTCGGGGCCCACCACATCCCCACTCTCCCCCACCACCCTGCTTCCCAGACCCTCCCTGCGCCTCAAGCATAGCTTTAACACCTTTGCACATGCTGTCTCCTTTACTTCAAGTACTTCATCTCACCCCAAACTGGGAGAGCAGACACGTGTGTCCTTCAGGACCCAGCTCAACTGTAACTCTCCCAGTGTGGCCACCTGATCTTCTGGGCTCCCTGAGCACCTTGGGCTGCTCCTGGCAAGAAACTTCTTTGTGGATCTGTATCCACATCCTCACATTGTGAGCCTCTGGGGTCAGAAGAGTTCTGTTCGACCTGTCATTACTGAGCACCTGCCATGTACCTGACACCCATGCAGGCACCAGGGGTCCAGATCTGAACAAGATCTTGACCTTTAAGGAACTTGCTGTCTAGCGGGGAGATGACACGAAAATAGCCTTTTGAAAAAAGTGATAAATACCATGACGGAGGTGAGCATGGGGTGCTAGGAGAGGCCAGACACGGGGTAACTAACTAATCCATCCAGGGCAGTGCCCAGCCTGAATGTGGAAGGCCATGGAAGAAGCTGTCTGGCCAGAAAGGCAGGCTTCTCAGAAGGAAGAGGGGCCACACAGAGGGCCCAGCATGAGCAGAGGCACAGAGCATGGTGTTCTCAGGAGATGCAAGGTTCCCTCAAGGTCACAAGATGGTGGTAGAAGAGGCAGGACGGGGAGAAGCGATCAGAGGTGATGAGCTTTAGATGCTGTCTCCATGAGGATTGCATTTGGCTGCATCTAACAAAAGCCATCCAGGATGGCTTCGCCAAATTAGAGAGTTGTTTTTCTCGTGTAGGAAGAGGGAGTTCAGGGCCAGCCCAGTTGCTCAGGAAACCAGACTCCTTTTCCCTTCCTGCTCTGCCACCTCCAGCATGACGGCTGCTACCCTCTGAGATGCATGTCCAGCTTTCCAGCAGGCAAAAAGAAGGCAGGACAAAGTGTAAAAAATTTACGCCAATGGTACCTGTCCTTTATTATGATTGTTTTTAATTGTGATAGAATACACATAACATAAAGTCACGATCTTCACCATTTTAAGCGTGCAGTGTAGCAGCACTAAGTGTGTTCATATTGTTGTAAAACTATCAGCACTATGTATTTCTAAAAGTTTTTCATAAACCTGTGCAGAAATTCTGTACCCATTAAGTAACAGCTCCCCATTCCCACTCCCCCAGCCCCTGGCAACCACCATTCTACTTTCTGTCTCTATGAATTTGACTGCTCTAGGAACCTCTCACATAAGTGGTATCATACAGTATTTGTTCTTTTGTGTCTGGCTTATTTCACTTAGCACCATGTCCTCAAGGTTCATCCATGTGGTAGCATGCGTCAGAATTTCCTTCCTTTTTAAAGCTGAATAATATTCCTTTGTATGCATATACTGCATTTTGTTTATCCATTCCTTTGTCAATGGACACTTGGGTTGCTTCCTCCTTTTGGCTATTGCGAATAATGCTGCTGTGAACATGGGTGTACAAATATCTCTTCGAGTTCCTGTTTTCAGTTTTTTGGGGTACATACCCAGAAGTTGAATTGCTGGATCATATGGTCATTCTAGGTTTGATTTTGAGGAACTGGCATACTGTTTTCTGTAGCGGGAAAACAGTTTGGTGCGCCAGTTTACACTCCCACCAGCAGTGCACAAGGGTTCCAGTTTCTCAGTGTCCTTGCCAACACTTGTTAATTTCTAGGTTTTGGTTTTGTTTTGCCTTTTTAATAGTAGCCATCGTAATGGTTTGTGAGGTGGTATCTCACTGTGGTTTTGATTTTCATTTTTCTAATATTGATCTTTTCCTATGTTTATTGGCCATCTGTATGTCTTCTTTGGAGAAATGTCTATTCAAGTCCTTTGCCCATTTTTCATCCAGTTGTTTGGGTTTTTTTGTTGTTGAGTTTGTAAGCATTTTTTATGTATTTTGGATATTAACCCTTATCAGACAATTTGCAAATATTTTCTCCCATTCCATAAGTTACCTTTTCACTCTTTTGATTGTGTGCTTTGATGCATAGACGATTTAAATTTTGACGTAGTCCAATTTATCTATTTTTCTTTTGTTGCCTGTGCTTTGCTGTCATATCCAAGAAAAATCATTGCCAAATCCAGTGTCATGGAGCTTTTCCTCGATGTTTTTCTTCTGAGAGTTTTATCATTTTAGCTCCTACATTTAGGTCTTTGATCTATTATGAGTGTTTGTCCTTTTTGTTTGGAAAATAATAGCTTTTCTGAAGCCCTTTCCCATCCCCCCACCCCCAACAAACTCAATCTCATCATCCAGGACAAGAAATGATGGGCACTTTGCCAACCCAAACAAACTTGAAAGGAAGGAAAAATAGGTATTGGACAGACAATGAGCAGTGTCTTCTCCAGTCACTCATTTCCCCAGGCCAGCCTGGGACAATACTGAGCACATCATGGGCCTTAATAAACAGATACTCAGGTTTGCACCTCTTGAATGCCCTTATGATCAGCTAGTCAAAGACAGGGCAGTGGAGTGATGTCGCAGCAGCAGAAATGATCCCAGATTTGAAAATCAAGGTTCAAGTCCTGGCTCACCACTTCCAGCCTTGTTACGTTCAGCAAGACACTTAACCTGGCTCAACCTGTTGCCTCAACTTCAAAATGTTGATAACAGTCACTTTCCTTTATGTAAGTGGTTCACAGATTACAAAGCCCTCTTGCATACATTATCTTTCTCATCTTCATAAGGACCTTGTGAAGTAAATGGGGCAGGATTTGTTTAATCTCTATTTTAAAGATGAGGAAATGATCGCCCAGAGAGGTTAAGTGATTTGGCCAAGGGTGCTCAGCTGGTAAGTACCAGAAAGGGCCCTCTGACTTCCTAGGCTGTTTAATTCCTCCCAGCCCATCTCAGGGAGTGGGGGTGGGGAGGTGGGCAGTTGCTACTATTAAATGAGAGCCCGGACAGGAAAGTGCTTTGCAGACACAAGGGTGGTGTTTGGTTTTTCAGCATCTGTGTAGACTGGGGTTGGTCCTCTGATCCTTGGGAGGGGGTTGGTCCTCTAATCCTTGGGAGATGGGATAAGATGGGGATTAGGTCAGAGAAGGAGAGTCAAAGCTCTTGCTTCTCTCCTGGGCATTGTAGGTTCAGACAATTATCAGGGAAGGGAGGGCTGTCCCACTCACCAGCATTCCCAGCTCCCAGGGAGAGTTTCTACCCTTGGCCTCCATCTGAGGAGAGCAGACAGACAGGTATGGGTCGGACACCTGCCAGTCACATGCTCACCTGGATGTAACCTGCAGGCTGTGTCACCACAGCTCCCTGCCTCTCTCCTTCCTTCTCTGGGGCTGCGCCCACCCTCTCACAATCTCCCCCCACCTCCTCTTCCCCCTCCTTACTCCCTCCTTTCAAAAGCATAATGAGTTTGATAAGAAATTGTCTTGTTAACAGGATTAGCCACGGAAATCTCTTGTCCCCTCCCATTCATTCTGTAATACTGCTCATCTTGTGTCCTGTAATTTTCTGCTGGTATCAGAGGCCCCGGACCACCTCAGGGATGTTAATTCCTTCTGGTTCTTTGATTGTGTGACTGCTGATATTCTAGGATGCCCCCCACAGCTGCTGGGCCACAGAGGCCCTGTGGATGAATTTCACAAGGCCCTCACAGACTCTCTCCCTCCAGAGTCAGCTGCTCCCTGGATTTCTGCCTGTCCCAGCCCCTACCCCCCAGCCCCAGCTTCCAGTTCTGGGGGCAGAAACTACCTCTAAACTATGGGCCATGGAGGCAATTCTAAAGCTGGTGCTTAGGTGACAGAGGAATGATAAATGAATGCCCCAATCCAGTCCTTCCCTTCCCTTTGCACCTGCCCCACACACGTGTCCCTGGGAAGACTGTAGCTGGCAGAGGTGGTTTGACATGGTGGATGACAGGGCTGAGCTTTGGACCTGGGTTTACTTCCTAGGTCTGTGACATAGACAACTTAACAGCTTAGCCAACCTCTCTGAGCCTCAGTTTTCTCAACTGTACATTGGGGATGATAATACCCATCTGGCAAAGTGTGGTAAAGCACAGAGTACAGTACCTGACACACAGCGGGTGCTCGGTCAGTGCTGCTTTCCTTCTCTGCGATTGCAGGACTGGAACTTAGCGGGGATGGGAATACAACTCTTGAGATTTACTGAAATGCTTATTTCAACCCCGAGTTATTATATTCCTTACACAGATTCCCTCTGACCTTAGTCCTCTCAAATCTCTTTCTCTTCACACCTTTGTAAGGACTGATGCAGAAGAAACTTATGGCTCCTTCAACCCAAAACATTAATGAGAAGAGAGCACAGCATATAGGGTAAACCCAAAGAAGGGGGAGGAGGAAAAGCAGGGAGTTGCCTGCCCCCAAACCATGGCTGAGGACAGAGAAAAGAGGCATCCTAAGAAAAATGCCAAATCCAAAACAGTCCTGGACCAGAGCAAGGGGTCACACTGGCCAGAAACCCTGACCTGGAGTCAGCAGGACCTTTCCAGGGAGAGGGAGAGATACAGAGAGGCTGGTACCTGGAGGAGTTCACAGAGATAGAGAAGAAATTGCCAGAGCCAGAAGAGGTGAGGCCGGAGCTAAATCTACGTTAATTTGGAAGGTTTTGTGATCCATTGTGCAGAAAGTATCAGAGAGGGAGAGGTGGGAAATTGCACCAGTCTGGCGAATGAGCTCAGAATTCCAAGGGCTATGGGAAGGCCGGGGCGCTGGTGCCACTCTGGGCAATGCCAAGGTGGGAAGCGCTATGTGCCAGGGAAGATGAGCGCACAAGGAGCAAAGCAAGAACCGCCCATCATGCCTTCCCTGTGCTCCCAGCCCAGAGTGGAGCCTTTTCCTGCATTTCTCCTGTAATGTTTTAGCACCCGGAAAGATGGCCATCATCCACAGCTATTGTCAGCAAACAGATGCTGGGCTTCCAGGCCTAGCACCATGGGGGGATTTGAGGCCTCTATCCTGGGGGAGCCGTGGAGTCAGACCATCTAGGTTCAAATCTCAGTTGTGATGTTTTCTAGCTGTGTGACCATCAGCACACTGCTGAATCTCCATGAGCTCAGTTTCCTTATCTATGAAATGGGGATGTTATCACCCGCCTCTTAGGATTAAACTAAGGCAGTGCATGTAAAGTATCTAGCACTGTGCCTGGCACATAGTGGAAATCAACAGTGAGAGGTACATCCCCACCACCTGGCCCTTCTTCCCTGTCCACTGCCACCAAGGAAAACAAGCCATCAATGCATTTTAAAAATCAACAGAAAAAGGCAAGTATCTGATGAAAGCTGGGTAAAGGGCACAGATACCAAGCCAGGGGAGCAAGAAATGACTGAGGGCTGGACAGGGAAGAGGGGAGGCAGGGGACAGACAGGAGTTGCCCCTGTAAAGTAGGATAGACTTAGAGCTGGAAGGTGCTGAGACTACGGCGTGGAGAGAACCGCGAGTGGGCCAGTGGAGATGGGGCGGAGCACTTGCGTATTCTCATCCTTTCAAGAAGACAGACTCGCTTTGAGAGCTGATAAGACACCAATGTTGATCGGACTATGAACATTTCTACCTCTGTTGGTAATCTCCCTGGCTGGCGTGCCTGATATGCCGTACAGTCACACTGATTAGCCTGTAAATAAAAAGGTAGGCTTTCAAAACAGCTGAACTGTCTCTGCTATTTAGCAGCATCAAAGGACTTTGAAGTGCTCTAAGAAGAAGGAAATGGGACTCAGGAATGATCTAGAACCACCAATGCATGTGGCCACTCCAAGCTCTAGAGTCTTAACAGTGAGGAGGATCATTTATTGGACAATCACTGTGCAGGCACCAGGCCAAGTGCTTCAATTCATGTGACCACTACAACTCTGTGTGACTGGCATATTATTAGCACAATTTTATAGATGTGGAAACTTGAGTCAGAGAGGTTGGTAACCTGTGCGTGGCCACACTGATGGAACCAAAGTCTATCTGCCTTCAGAGCCAGGTACTTACTACTGAGGTAAAGAGGCCAAGATCCATGCACTCATTCATTCACTCATTCAACAAATATTTTTTGAGCACCACCATCAAGGCATCGTGACTGAAGCTGAGCCCAGAGCAGACAAGCAGTGCCTCGGGGAGGCCATGGTCTCCTTCACCAGCATGTACTGGGCCTTTACCAAGTGCCAGGCTTAGCCTGTGCTGGGGACTAGAGGCAGAGGTGGGTGAACCTGCCAGCTGCTCTTGGCCTTTGGAGGCTTCAAACCCTCATGTGGGGCTTCTCTACAGCATGTGGGCACTGGCAGCCTCTGGAGCAGGCAGAGGGGGCAGGAAGGTGGTGAGTCAGAAAGCAGATCCAAGAAAGACAGAGAGAGGGGTGGTCTCCACTGCCACCCCATCGCCTTGGGACCACGCAGGGAGCATAGGGGCAGATACCTGATGGCTTTAAGCAGTTATAGCACCAGGTCCTTTTTAGCGACATCCTCTTCTGGGACACTGTAAGGCCAGCTTTCTGTCTATAAGCATCCCGTCTTCACCAAACAGAGCCATCAAAGGAAGGAAGAGAAGCAGAGACATAAACAAGCACACATGAGGCAGGGATCTGCAGCTGCCCACTGAGGCCTCCCAGTGACCCAGTGAGGAATGCGATTCTTACCACTTGGTAGATGAGACTGAGGCTCAGAGGGTTTCCTCTGGGACTTGCCTCTGGGTCACATGGCTATGAAGCGTCAGAGCCAGCTCTTCCAGCTCCAGGTCCAGTGCTCTGTTTGTAGTGTGATTCAACCAGAATTGACAGAGCACTGAGGAATTTTCCGCCCTGGCCTGGGTGTGATGGGGGGGCTCTCGGAAGAGAGACGTATGCCTCTAAGGAACCTGCATTCTATCTGGGAATACGAGAATGACCCACATTATCCATTATTACTAATATCCATTATGTTTCCAACGGAACAGTTAGAAAACCATCCAGTGTGAAACTTGAGGCCCTTCCAAGTCCCAGGGAGTGGCCCGACAGTAGGAGCCATGAACTGTCTGAACTGTCTGGGAAGGGAGCGCGACCCTCATTTGTTAGCTGGACTCTCAGGGAGGGTTTGAGATGGGGCTTGCTGGGGTGCAGGGGAGGGGTGCGCTCCCTATGGGAAGGGACAGATGAGACGCCCATAGCAATGCAGCGTAGCAGAAAGTACTCAGCAGAGCATGGCTTTGGATTTGGACAGCCCCAGCTTTGTGATTTGGCACAAGTTGCTTTGACCTCTCTGATTCTCAGCTTCCTCCTCTACCAGTGGGAAAGAAAAAACCCTTCACACGTCTCTTCTGAACCCCCCAGTATAATAAGGCTGTAGCAAGGATTAAACAAGATGTGGGGTGGAGTGCTGGCAGTGCCTGGCATCATTTCGTTGCATGGAGGCTTTACCACTGAGCTGGGGGCTGGGGCCTCAGCAGCTGTCAGGACCCACATGACCCTGCCCTTAAGGGCTTACCTTCTAGGGTCGGTGCCAGGCCTTTAGCGACTCAGTCCACACCTCACAGTAGTGATGAGTATGCAGTGAAAGAGGACATGAGACAGATAGTGGGGAGGAAGCGGGTGAGGCAGAGTGAACTTTGAGAAGGGGGTGGGAAGAGTGTCCCAAGTAGCAGCAAGGCTTGGAGGAGGGGAAGGAGCTAGGCACTCCGGAGGACCTGAGGAGGGCCAGCGTGGTGGGGGTTCGGGGCAAGGGTCAGAGGTGGGGCCAGGGGATGGATGGCGGGCTTTGGCTGCCCTGTTAAGGACTTTGATCTTTATCCTAAGAAAGAGTAAGCCACAGATGGTTTCAGCATGATCAGGTGTCCATTTTAAGAGGATCTGGCTAGGGAGGAGAATGAATTAGATGAGACCACAGGTAGTACAGACACATAGTAGGCCTTGATAAACGATAGCAGCCGTGGCCTTTATGGTGCACAGTGTGCTGAGGGGAAAGTCCACTCACTGAGGACGGAGGGCTGAGTAGGGAGTGAGGGCTTTAAGAGGGCTAGGCCCTGGGGTCAGAATGGATCCCGTACTTTCCTGTTCCCTCTTATTTGCAGAGCCACCAGGAGGGAAGAAAAATCCCAACTGTTCAATGGCCGATGGGGGTGCAGATGCAAGGTGGTTGTTGGGAGAGGAACGGAAGAATGGGGCCACACCTTAGAGATGGAAACTGGACAGGCAGCACCCAACCCTCTCCCCAAGGCCCAAGGACATAAGGGTCCCCCTCCGCACTGGCCGCCTGGCTATGGGGGTTCTGTCAAAGCAAGGCAGCTTTCCCGAATGGTAATAACAGTGATTTCTATTACACCGTGAGCATCTGACACATGGAGCGAGGGACTCTGAGGCCCCTGGCGGGGAACATAAAAGTGGGGGTGGGGGTTCAGGGGAGGGTTGGAAGCTGTCGCCCCCCGGCTGGGCTCTGCCATGTGCAGCCAGCGAGGACTGGGAATGAAGAGGCTTATTTCAGCACCCTGTTATTACAGCATCTTGTTTTCATAGTTTGTTCAACAAACCTCTCTCCCCTCCCCCTCCCCCTCGCCGCCCTTTTTTTCATCTTCCTCTCTCAGCAAATCCATTTAAATGCAATTCTATTCTTAAAGCGCCCCTCTCATGCATGTCTAATGAATGTCAGGGAAATGCTATTACAATGGGGCTGAGGAGGGTCCAATCGGCAGTGTGTGTACAAGTCATTTGAAAGGAAGCCTGGGAGCGCTCCAGTTTTATTACAGCATAATTAGGAATAAAATCCTGTTGCAACAGGAGAATGAGAGATGTGTGCTAATCCTGTGCTAGAGAAAGATAGAGCTGTGTTTAGAGAAAAGGATTCAGGGAGTGAGAAAACTAGCCGCTGTGCCCCCGCCCCTCCCAAGCCTCTTCCAATTCTCCTCCCCGAAACCCTCCATCCTCAACACTCCCCAGCTCGGACCCCCAACTCCCTGGGGGCTGCTCTAGAGACCGTGCTGGGGCTCTTCTAGATCTCAGTTGCCCAAAGCCACCATTCTGCAGGCCCTCAGGGGAACCAGTAAATCCATACCTTTCCGGGACCCACCAGGAGCAGTGAGGAGGTGGTGACAGTGGTTGACCCAGGTCACACTCTGAGCTCTAGAGACCGTGCTGGGGCTCTTCTAGATCTCAGTTGCCCAAAGCCACCATTCTGCAGGGCCTCAGGGGAACCAGTAAATCCATACCTTTCCGGGACCCACCAGGAGCAGTGAGGAGGTGGTGACAGTGGTTGACCCAGGTCACACTCTGTGTGACCACTTACAAGAGTCCTGCATTCACCTACCCATTCAGTTGTTCAACACATACTTACTGGCCACCTATTCTGTGTGAGGCACGGTGTTGGGTACATTCATCGACACATTTAATTCTAACAGAAAACCGATTCAGACAGACTCAGTGGCTCTCCCAGCATCATTGAGCTAGAAAGGGGAACACAATTCAAACCCAAGACCTTCTGACCCTGGAGCCAGGCTCTCTCTGCTCCACCATCAACTTCCTGGGTCCTTTGGCCACCCATCTCTGCAGTCACACCATCTCCTACAGAGCCCAAAGGCAGAGGGAAAGATGGGGGGACCTGGCTAACGCCTCCTCCAGGGCAGAAATGGGGGCTCTGGGGTGGTGACAGCTTAGCACCATCAGGGCAGTGCATCAAACTAGCAGGCAGAAATTTGAGGGGCAGGGGCTGTTGCATCCATGCAGAAGATGACTGTGGCCCAGGGGGTTTGGGTCAGTCCTGGTTCCTGTGCTCAGCACCCCTCAGATGTCCAACTGAGAAGGGGTTTGTAGGGGAGATGTCCAGCTAAGCAGAGGGAGATCATAGAATCACAAAGAAAGTGAGGCTTGGGAGGTACCTTCAAGATCAAATGGTTCAATCTCCTCCTTCATTATTTAGGGTTACTTCCTGTGCTCAGCACCCCTCAGATGTCCAACTGAGAAGGGGTTTGTAGGGGAGATGTCCAGCCAAGCAGAGGGAGATCATAGAATCACAAAGAAGGTGAGGCTTGGGAGGTACCTTCAAGATCAAAAGGTTCAATCTCCTCCTTCATTATTTAGGGTTACCGAGGCCCAGAGGGCTACTGAAACTTGTCAAAAGCCACACAACAAATTAGAAGCCAATTTCTCATCTCCAGTCCAGTGCACTCAGCTCCACGGTGCCTGCCTCTGCATAAATATTTCCAGAGCAGCGATTCCTATAGATGACATTTCTCCCCCATGGTACTCTTTCAAGCAAAGTCTCAATCATAGAAGTCCCTGGTTGGGCAGAGGTGTGAGGAGTCTGCCTTAATGTACTTAGTTCAAGATCAGTCAAGCTCTAGACCTAAGCCTGGCCCAAGGGCTCAATTCAGCCTAGCACAAGACAGCTCCTGGGACCAGCGATGGGACCCTCACCCTGCAGGAGAAACAATCTGAGTCACACCCCATGAGGACAGGTTGATGTCAGCATTGCTCCATAATCCCATGTCTTCTTGCTTTGACCACACACCCCCTCACCTACAGAGGCAGCAGTGGAGGAGGAAGGGAATAGCCTGCTCCCCTGGGCCTCTTGGGAATCCATGGCAGTACTTCATGCCACCCATCAGGAGCCTGTCACACCACACCCCAGCCCAGCCTGGTGTCATACTTAGAAGATGTATATGAGACCATGGTGTCTACACACGTCCCCGGGAGCCTCTGTGCCAGAAAGCAGGTAGATAATAAACCTGGCACCTGCCACATGGAGGTTCTTCTGCTGCAAAGCCCTCCTCCAGCCCAACTCCTCATGCCAGCTCTAGCTTTGGCATTGAGGGGCAGGCCGAAGTTTCTGGATCTGCCTGCCCCATACAAGCCAGCATAACCGAGATCCCACCGTCCATCCATCCAACCATCTCCTGACCCAGGTATGTCCACTCTGCCTGATTCCAGTTCCAGGAAGAAAGAATAATGGGCCAGGAGACAGGCAGCCTCTCCTGACCTCTGTACTTTGACCCAAACTAGCTGTGCAACTCTCTGTGCCTCAGTTTCCTCCAGTGGAACATGAAGTGTGGACAAGATCTGAGTCTTTGAGAATGCAGATGAGGCCTTGCCTGTGTTAAATAAAAGGCCTGTTCCCGGGGCTGGTTCCCTGTCCACCCTGTCCCCATGCGGTGCCTTCCTTCATGCATCCCCTCAGCTCCTGGCACCAGATGCCCACTGAAGGGTCTCAGGTTCCATCTTTCCCTTCCCCTCACGCTCTCACTTTCTAAACCCAACCCGTATGGTACATCTGGTGACCTTTGGGACCAGCTCCCCCTGCCCTCCTCCCCCTGCCCATCCTAATGTCTTCACAGAGCAGGGCCCAGTTCCAGACTGTTAGTGCTGGAAGGTTCCTCAGGGAATCACAGGTCCAGATGAGTAGTGTCTTAGTCTGCTTGGGCTGCCATAACACAATACCACAAACTAGGTGGCCTAGACAAATTTATTTCTCAAGTTCTGGCAGCTGGAAGTCCAAGATCAAGGTGCGGACAAGGTGTTTCTCCCGAGGCTTCTCTCCCTGGCTTGCAGATGGCGCTTTCTCGCTGTGTCCTCACATGGCCTTTTCTTTTTCTCTGTGCACGTGCATTCCTGGTGCCTCCTCCTCTTATAAGGGCATCAGTCCTATTGGATTAGTGCCCAAACTTATGACCTCATTTAACCTTACTTACCTCTTTAAAGGCTCTGTCTCCAGAAACAGTCACATTGAGGGTTAGGGCTTCAACATGTGACTTCTGGGGGGACACAATTCAGTCCGTAGCAAGGAGGATCTAGGACTTAGAGCCAGCCGGTCCAGAACTGCGGCTCGACTCCAAGTTTCCGAGACACACACGTGCCTTGCACTGGGCTGCAGGTCTGTCTCCGGGGTAGTGAGTCGAGGATTTACAATCCCTGGAGTCCAGGTGGAGGAGAGGAGAGAGAATGGGTCTTGGCTTCCCTTGTATTTACACTCAGGTTGGGAGGTACCCCAGGACCCTCACCATCAACAGGAATAACAGAAAGGAAAGAAAGGAAGGTGCACTGCAGAGCCTGCCTTAAATAGTGCCCTGCAGGCTTCCCTGGGGCTGGGCCCCCGGACATGGGCTAATTCCTACCAGCCAGGAAGCATTGATCACCCCCACCTGCCCTGCCTCACAACTCGAATAGCTTGGGAGGAGAAGAACACCCATGGTTGTGGGGGCAAGTTATCTCATTAGTCTTATGAACTATCCACAGGCTCTGAGCGGTAGGCTGACCACATTTTTATAAATCTATATTGCACGGAGCAGCAACTGGTGACCTGTACTGATTGCAATTTCTCTTTCGGAATTGGGAGGCCTCTGGGGGCCAGTTGAGGCACTTGGAGGCCCTGTCATCCTGAGGCCACAGGAAACAGACTTGGGCTGTGGCAGGCTAAGTATCTCTTCCCTTCCAAGAGATACTCAGTGATTATTCTGATTCTAGCTGAAACCTAGTCTCGGTGCAAAGCTCCATCCCATTCCTTCCCTTCTCCCCTTCCCCCACCTCCATACCTCCCATTACCTAGGGTGGCTTTCCTCACAGGGGTAAGGGGGTGGGCAGAGCAGGAAGCCCCTCCCTCAGTTTCTGGTTTTCCTGCCTCCGGAAGACATCTGACTGCAGCAGCAGAAAAGCAACTCGCAAGCCCCACGCGAGTTTCTGTGCTCAGTGCGTGCATCCTAGACACATAGCCCTTGTGCTTTTACACAGTTAGTATTATGGTTTAAAAAAATCCTTCCTACAAGCATACAGGGCAGTCTATGTCACAGCATCCTTCTTGAACATTGTCACATGGACACCACTAAAGAACTCCGTGAGCAGAGAAAACCAGGGTTTAATGTCCCCAATTTGGGGATGAGTGAAAAGAAAGAAGCCCAAAAAGGTTACAGCATTTCCCTAAAGCCACACAGCTGGCAGGTAGCAGATTTCAAACCTCCCGTTTCTAACTCCAAATACAATGCTCTGTACAGCACTCACTGGAGCATACATCTCCTCTAGCTGCTAACCCCTTCCCCAGACCCTATGATGCCCATTGGCCCATGCAAGCATACCCAGCATGTGTACCCAGCATGCATATCTGTACATGCCAGCACAGGCCCTTTATTCCCTCACAGCACAACCAGCCACCTGCCCATGATCACACCTTCTCTAACACATGGCACCTGGTCATGGCAGGGCTCCTCTTCTCCCTAAGACTCGACATATGAGTCCTCCCAAAACACATGGCTGCCTGTTACCCCTGACCTCTTACTTCACTCTGCACCTGCCTCCTGAGGGAGATCATTCATTCATCCATCCTTCCATTCAGTAACTGTAATGTCTTCTGACACTTGTCTCATCTCACCTTTTGCTCACCCACCCACTCTGGCCCTGGTTAGTGAGAGGGCAGCCTCCACCAGAGGCAGCAAGGGGACAGGGGACTGGCCACTGCCCAGAAAGGGGAGAGAAGTCAAACTCATAGAAAGGGGTTGGCCAGGCCCGGTGGCGCACTGCTATAGTGCGCCACTTGGGAAGCGTGGCGGCGCTCCCACCGAGGGTTCGGATCCCACATACAGACCGGTTCCCGCTCACTGGCTGAGCGAGGCGCGGGAGCAACACCGAGGGCTGCGATCCCGTTGCCGGTCCCGGTCCGGTACGGGGGCGACACTGAGGGTTGTGATCCGTTGCCGGACACGGAAAAAAAAAAAAACACATAAAAAGAAAGGGGTTGGCCAAAGTCCCCTTTGCAAAATGCAACACCCACTCTCCTGGCAGCTGGGTTGGGGGAAACAGCTCTAGATTTGTGTTCAGGAGCCCCTGGCCCTTCCACTCACTAGATGTGTGGCTTGGACAAGTGTCTTAGCCTGAGCCATAGTCTCCTCACTTGTCAGGCTTGTAATGATGCTCAGGAGAGGAAAGCTGTGGGAAAGTGCCTGGTACCTGGTAGGCATTTCAGTACAGGGGTGCCCACTGATTCATGCACCTTTGGGTGTCTCTCTCACTGAGTTTATAACACATTTAAGATACCTCACCAGCTAAGCTTGGATCTCTCTCCAAACCCAAGGTAGACTGTACCCATGAGGGGTACCCAAAAGGGCTGGGGAGGAGAAGTTTACAGCTGCAGGTCCCTAGACACAGGGCATCTTCTTCAAGGGCCCCAGCCATGGAAACCTCTCATATCTAAGGGACTGAGCTTGCCTTAAAGCAGCGGAGACGAAACCGCCCAAAACAGCTTGATCCTAGGGCTTCTCTGTCCTCAGAGGAGCAGAGTCCCACTCTGCAGGCACTTCTGGATTGTATACCTCTGCCCTGAGTGTTGGGTCCTGGAACCAGCAGACCTCTGTTAATACAGTCATCCCTGTGTATCCATGGGGGATTGGCTCCAGGACCCTTAGTGATACCCAATTCTGCAGATGCTCAAGTCCCTGATATAAAATGTCATAGTATTTGCATATAACCTACACCCATTCTCCCGTATCGTTTAAATCATCTCTAGATTACTCGTAATAACTGATACAATGTAAAGGCTACATTAACAGTTGTTATAGTATATTGGCTTTTTTGTATGTATGATTTGTATTGTTGTATTGTTTTTATTGGCTTTTTTTCAGAATATTTTTGACCCATGGTTGGTTGAATCTGTGGATGGAGAGCCTCAGGATGCGGGGGGCCGACTGTGATCTCTCTTATGGGTGAGGGTAGCATTTCCAATCCAATCACCTAATGAAGAGGTGTGTCCTTAGTCAGGGAAGGACAATGGAAAGTGAGAAGCTGCAGGGGGCATGTGGGCTTCCTGCCTCTCCCCTGGGCCTGGCCCTACTGTTTGAGGAGCTCCTGGAAAGTGTGAGGTCACTGCTAAGGAGAGGCTAGCTGGGAGGCCCTGCAAGGTCCTCACTAAGAAAATGAGTCCACCTGGGCCCATGTTATTGTCTGTGTTTATTTCCCTTTTGTTAGCTCCAAACCATCAGTCTTGCTTTAATGTCCCAGCCTATGTGGCAGTGGTGGCTAGAGGGAGAGAGATCCCCAGGGTACAGGGCACCCCTCAGGGACAGGAGTCCAGGCTGGAGGTCCAGCTGTCTCACCCCGTGGGCAGGTGCCTCCTGTACTGCCAGGATTCATTCATTCACCACATGTTCACTGAGCATTTGCTATGTGGCAGACATGCTCCGGAGGTGACATACCGAAGTGAACTAAAATAGCTCTTTGCTCTCAAATAGAAAAACCATGTGCTCTGAAGCCAAATAAAGCAGGGCAGGGGGTTGGGGAGGGATGTGGGACACCACCTAATTTTGATAGAGTGGTCAGACAAGCCCTCTCCCAGGAGCTGGCATTTAAGCAGAGACCTGAATGGACCTGAGAGTGAGTGAAGAAAGGAGCATTTCAGGCACAGGAGTAGTAACAGCAAAGGCCCTGGGGTAGAAATGAGCACATGCACACACGGGCACACCGATTTTAAAACCACTGTGGCAGATGATCTCCCAGGGGCCTTGCAGCTTCGACATTCTTTAAGCGATGAATTTATAAATTGTTGCGGGGGGGAGGATCTTAAGGATGGTCCAATCTATTTCTCCATGTCAATACTTAAATCCCCTATGCAGTATGTCAGACAAGTATTTCTTCAGCACCAACTTAAATACCTCTGGTGACAGGAAACTCACTACCTAACAAAGACACTCAAATTTTTTTATAATCTCGCCTTTTTAAATTTTTCAAAATTTTAATTGTGTGGTGACAGGAAACTCACTACCTAACAAAGACACTCAAATTTTTTTATAATCTCGCCTTTTTTAATTTTTCAAAATTTTAATTGTGATAGGGGCCGGCCCGGTGGCGCACTGCTGTAGTGCGCCGCTTGGGAAGTGCGGCGGCGCTCCCACCGAGGGTTCGGATCCCACATACAGACCGGTTCCCGCTCACTGGCTGAGCGAGGCGCGGGAGCAGCGCCGAGGGTTGCGATCCCGTTGCCGGTCCCGGTCCGGTACAGGGGCGACACTGAGGGTTGCGATCTGTTGCCGGACACGGAAAAAGACACACACACAAAAAAATTTAATTGTGATAAAATACACATAACATAAAATTTACCATCTTAACCATTTTTTAATTATTAAGTTTTAAGTTCAGAAATGTTGAAGTTTCGTTTTGCAAAACTGAAACCCTATACACATTAAACAATAACTCCCCATTTCCTTCTCTCCCCAGCCTCTGGCAACCACCATTCTACTTTCTGTCTCTATGGGTTTGACTATTCTAGGTACCTTTCATAAGTGGAATCTTACAATATTTGTCCTTTTGTGACTGGCTTATTTCACTTAGCGTAATGTCTTCAAGTTTCATCCATGATGTAATAAGGGTCACAATCTCCTCCCTTACCTTTCATAAGTGGAATCTTACAATATTTGTCCTTTTGTGACTGGCTTATTTCACTTAGCATAATGTCTTCAAGTTTCATCCATGATGTAATAAGGGTCACAATCTCCTCCCTTTTTAAGACTGAATAATGTTCTGTTGTATGTATAGACCACATTTTGTTTATCTGTTACTCTGTCAATGGGCACTTGGGCTGCTCCCACCCCTCGGCTATTAGGAATAAGGGTGCTGTAAACAAGGGTGAACACATATATCACAAGACCTTGATTTCAGGTCTTTCAGATGTGTAGCCAGAAGTCGAATTGCTGTATTATATGGTAATTCTATTTTTAATTTTTTGAGGCACCACTATACCATTTCATCTTGACTTCTGAAGACTTACAAAAAAATTTCTGAGCAGCACTCAGAAATGGGAGTGGGTTAACCTGGGAAGGCTTCCTGGAGAAGGGGAATTTCGAGCTGGGATCAGACTTTTCTGAGTTGTGGTTTCCTCAAGAGTGAAATGGGGATAAAATTACCTTAGAGTTTTGAGAAGTTTTATTCACTCATTCATTGCAGAAATATTTATGAGCACTTACTTTGTGACAGTCCAAGTCAAATGGGAACGTATTGGAGGGTTTTAGGCAGAGGAGCCACATGATCTGACTTGAGGTTTAAAGCAGTACTCTGACTGCATGTTGGGGACAGATGGAGGAAGGCAGGGGTGGAAGCAGGGAGGACAGTGAGGAGGCTGCTGTCCCCTGCTTCATTCAGTCACTGCCCTTTGCTCTAGAGGTTTGTCCTTAGTGGGATCAGTCCAGTTCATACCCACTCCTCTCCTACCTGTCACCCTCTCCCCAGCAAACTCACCGTGGCACCTCCCTGAGAGCAGAGCTGTGAGGGCCCCACCTTTGCAGGGGACAGCTTCTCTCCGTGCAGCCCCGCAGAGGCTGCCAGGGACCTGAGGTGTCTGTAAATCCAACGCCCAGTTCTCTGACTGTTTGGAAAAAGACAGAAAAGATGCTATCAGCTCACTCAGCACCTGTGTTCATGGCCTCAGAACTGCCAAGGAGGGGCTTCTTTATCTCCAGCCCCCCTGCTCTCCAACCCAGCTCCTGAAGAGGAAGGGGGAGGATCGGCAGGAAGCCAGACCCCAGGCAGGCAGTGAAGGCCCAGGCTGTCCCCAGCCCCAGCCTGCCCCCGCCCCTCAGCTTCCTGAGATGGAGCGACCTGTACCGACATTGAGCAAGCCACCCGTGTGCTGAGGACTTTCAGATGCACTATTTCATTTAGTTCTCCCAACAACTCTGTGACGTAAGTTCTATTCATTCTCTCCATTTTCCCAAAAAGAAGTGGGACTCAAACAAGTTTAGTAAGATCATAGAGATATCAGTTGTCAGAGTGGAGGGTCCTTATGAGTTAATCTCATCCAGTGATTCTCTGCCCTGCACATTAGAATCTCCCCAAAAGCTTTTTAACTATGCCAATTTCCAGGCCACCACACCCCCAGAGATTCTGAGTTTAATCTGAGAAGCTCCTTAGACAATTCTAATGTATAAACATGGTTTAAAAACACTCATGTAATCCAACTTCTCCCTCTTTTTTGTGGATGAGAAAAAACTAAGGGCCTGAGAGAAGACTAGACTTCCTTAAGGACACCCTGTATTAGTGTCCTAGGGCTGCCATAACAAATTGCCACAAGTTGGGTGGCTTAACAACAGAAATTTATTGTCTCACAGTTCTGGAGGCCGGAAGTCCAAAATCAAAGTGTCAGCAGGGCCATGCTCTCTCTGCAGGCTCTAGGGGAGGATGCTTCCTTATCTCTCTCTTCTAGCTCCTGGTGGTTTCCAGCAATCCATGGCATTTCTTTGCTGTTAGATGCTTCACCCCAGTCTCTGCCTCCATCTTCACATGGCACTTTCCTTGTGTGTCTGTGTCCAAATTTCCCTCTTCTTATAGGAACACTAGTCACATTGGATTTAGGGCCCAACCTAACCCTGTATGACCTCATCTTAACTTGATTATATTTGCAAAGACCCTATTTCCAGTAAGATTACATTCACAGGTCTGGTGGACATTAACTGTGGGGGACACTATTCAATTCAGTATATACCCCAACATTAGTGGCAGAGCCAGGACTTCATCCCAGTCCTGGGCTCTCCCCACCACACTGGGCAGCTCGACCTCTCGTTATACTCTTCCTTGCAGTCATGGCTTCCATCAAGCCCCCTCCCCACCTTCCCCCAGCCCCCCAGCACTGACGGCCGCACCTTTCATGATAGAAGGACATTGTCTTCTAACTGTGGAATCCTAGAGGGCAGAGACCCAGTCCAGGACCTGGAGACACTCCATAAAGTCTTGATAAATTCAGCCAAACCGAACTAAATGGATGAGTGCTCCTTCATGAGGTAGTGAGAATCCCATTGACAGAAGCAACCAAGCAGAGCCTGGCTGGCCATATGTCCCTGTGAGCAGTGCTGCTATTCTAGGAAAGTCAGTAGAGATTTGGAAGAGCACGGGAAGTAGAGTAACGGTCCAGCCTCTACCTCCTACTAGCTGTATGACTTTGGGAGGATTATCTAATATCTCTGTCCTTTAGTTATTAATAAGAATAATTGTATCCATTTCAAAGGGTTGTGGGGATTAAATGAGATATGTAAAGCTATTGGCTTAACATGTAATCGATACTCAGTAAACATTTAGCTTTACAAAAAGGTAGAGGCCTGGGCCGGCCCGGTGGCGTACTGGATAGTGCGCCGCTTGGGAAGCGCGGCGGCGCTCCCACCTGAGGGTTCGGATCCTACATACAGACCGGTTCCCGCTCACTGGCTGAGCGAGGCGCGGGAGCAACACCGAGGGTTGCGATCCGTTGCTGGACACGGAAAAAGACAAAAGACAAAAAAGAAAAAAAAAGGTAGAGGCCTGCCCCAGGTCGCCAGGAAAGAGGATGGCAAAACAGGCCAGAGTATTTGTAGTAATAATAAAAAGAAGAAAAGGATTTACTAACCATGTACAGCATTTCCCTGGTCATGAGGATGAGCGTGACAGATGATATCACAGCCTTTGGGATACGACAACCGAGCAGCACCAAAAGCAGAATCCACATTTAAAAACAGCTCTAGGGGGCCAGCCCGGTGGCACACTGCTATAGTGCGCCGCTTGGGAAGCGCGGTGGCGCTCCCGCCCAGGGTTCGGATCCCACATACAGACCGGCCGCTCACTGGCTGAGCGAGGGGTGGGAGTGACACC